>NW_024713275.1:0-10000 GCF_018991925.1 Homarus americanus | reverse complement strand
GGAAGAGGTGCTGGAGAAATATATATGACACTCACCAGCTTCCCTGTAAGGAGGACTAAAGCAAGGGCACTCTTTCATCTACTCTAGTAACTCAATCGTAATACCACAACAGCGAGACCCTCAATGTTGGGACGGTCCACATACGTAGGGTAACAGAACAAATAAGTGGACAGACTTACGAAGTTATTGTTATAATGTATTAATATGTTTCAGTATCTATAGTAGACAGAAAAAAAATCTTAGGAATTTATCAAATATGAGCAATAAAACGTAATATAAACAATTCCCATACAAATTTATCTATAAACCTACACACTCAACTAAAAAACAAAACAAAACCACTTGCCATATCCAAACAACACAGCGTCCAGCAGCTATTACCCAGGCCTCACCTCCCCCAACACACACTGTCTCCCTTTCATCTTATCTGTAGTCTCTTGAGAGCCTAGTATCACCTCGAGTACATCATCGGTATCACATTTCAGTGCACTTAACGCCTCTGGATCATAGACAGTACTTTACATGCATATTGGCTGCAATAGATTGCAATGGGTATAATATCTACTGCGTAAACGTAACCCGAGTATTTATTGGCGGGGGTGAGGCGTGTTGATTTGTACGGAAGGGTTGTGTGTTTGATAGAGGCGTCAACGATGGAGGAAATGAGGGTAGAGAAGGAAAAAGAAAAACAATTAAAAATAAACAAAGAAATCGGTAATACAGCGACATAACAAAAACATGGGAGGCTGTAATTTAAATACTTAAGATTCAGCATGATTACATAACTAGATAGATCAGTTGGGAGAGCGTTAGACTGAAAATCTGAAGGTCACTGGTTTGATCCCGGTTCTGGGTAACTTCAAGTTTTTACCCAAAAGAGGAATTTAATTTTGACTTCATCCTCTACAATGTAGAAGCTAATTCTATATCCTAAGACATTCCTCGTACTCCTGCACATCTTAACACAGTCCCTGTACACCTCCACATCCTCACACAGTAACTGTACACCTCCACATCCTCACACAGTTCCTGTATACCTCCACATCCACACAGCCCTATTACACCTCCACATCCACACAGCCCTAGTATACTTCCACATCCACACAGTTCCTGTACGCCTCCACATCCTCACACAGTCCCTGTACACCACCACATTCTCACACAGTCCCTATACGCCACCACATCCTCACACAGTCCCTGTACATCTCCACATCCTCACACAGTCCCCACACCTCCAAAACGCACACAGTCCCTGTACGCCTCCAAAACGTCACACACAATCCCCTGTACACCTCCACATCCCCACAATCTCCTGTACCTCCACATCCTCACACAGTCCCTGTACAACTCCACATCCTCACACAGTCCCTGTACAACCCACATCCTCACACAGTCCCTGTACACCTCCACATCCACACAGTCCCTGTACACCTCCAAACGCACACAGTCCCAGTACATTCCACATACTCACACAGTCCCTGTACACCTCCACATCCCTCACACAACCCCTGCAACCCCTATTTCCTCACATAGTCCCTGTACACCTCCACATCCACACACAGTCCCTGTACACCACAACATCCCCACACAGTCCCTGTACACCACCATACCCTCACACACGTCCCTGTACACCTGCACATCCCTCACACGGTCCTGTACACCTCCACATCCCTCACACAGTCCCTGTACATCTCCACATCCCCACACAGTCCTGTACACCCACATCCACACACAGTCCATGTACACCTCCAAACGCACACAGTCCCAGCACCTCCACATCCTCACACAGTCCCTGTACACTCCACATCCTCACACACAGTCCCTGTACACCACCATACCTCACATAGTCCCTGTACACCTCCACATCCTCACACAGTCCCTGTACAACCCACATCCTCACACAGTCCCTGTACACCTCCACATCCACACACAGTCCCCACACCAAAACGCACACAGTCCCCACACCCTACATCCTCACACAATCCCTGTACACCTCCACATCCTCACACAATCCTATACACCTCCACATCCCCACACAGTCCCTGTACACCTCCAAAACGCACACAGTCCTGTACACCTCCACATCCTCAATCCCTGTACACCTCCACATCCTCACACAACTTACACACCATCATACCTCACATAGTCCCTGTACACCTCCACACCCCTCACACAGTCCCTGTACAACCCACATCCTCACACAGTCCCTGTACACCTCCACATCCACACACAGTCCCTGTACACCTCCTAAACGCACACAGTCCCTGTACACCCTACATCCTCAAACAATCCCTGTACACTCCACATCCTCACACAATCCTTATACACCTCCACATCCTCACACAGTCCCTGTACACCCCAAAACGCACACAGTCCCTGTACACTCACATCCTCACACAATCCCTGTACACCTCCACATCCTCACACAGTCCCTGTACACCTCCACAACCTCACACACAGTCCCAGTACACCACCACATTCTCACAAAGGCTCTGTACACCTCCACAACATCACAGTCCCTGCACCTCCACATCTTCACACAGTCCCTGCACACCCCATATCCCCACACACAGTCCCTGTACACACCTCCACATCCTCACACAGTGCATGTACACCTCCACATTCTCACACAGTCCCTGTACACCACCACATCCCTCACACAATCCCGGAACACCTAGACATCCTCACACAGTCCCTGTACACCTCCACATCCTCACACAGTCCATGTACACCTTCACATCCCCACACAACCCTGTACACCTCCACATCCCCACACAATCACCACACCTCCACATCCTCACACAGTTCCTGTACACCTAAACATCCTCACACAATCCCTGTACACCTCCACATCCCTACACAGTCCCTGTATGAACCACATCCTCACACAGTCCCTGTACATCTCCACATCCTCACACAGTCCCTGTACATCTCCACATCCCCACACAGTCCTTGTACACCACCACATCCTCACACAGTCCCTGTATGTCTTCACATCCACACAGTCCCTGTACATGTCCACATCCCCACAATCCCTGCACACCTCCACATCCCCACACAGTCCATGTACACCTCCACATCCCTCACCAGTCCCTGTACACCTCCACAACCTCAGAGAACCCTGTACACCACCACATCCTCACACGGTCCCTGCACACCTCCACATCCACACACAGTCCCTACACCTCTACATCATCAGACAGTCCCAACACACCACCACATCATCACACAGTCCCTGTACACCTCTCACATTCTCACACAGTCCCTCTACACCTCCAAAACTCACACAGTCCCTGTACACCTCCAATCCTCACACACAGTCCCTGTACACCTCCACATCTCACACAGTCCCTGTACACCCCTACATCCTCACACAATCCCTGTACACCTCCACTTCACATAGTCCCTGCACACCTCCACATCCACACAGTCCCCAGCACTCACCATCCCTCACACAGTCCCTGTACGCCACCACATTCTCACACAGTCACTGTACACCTCCAAATGCAAACAGTCCCTGAACACCTCCACATCCTCACACACCCTGTACACCTCCACATCCACACACAGTCCCCACACTCCACATCCCAAACAGTCCCTGTACACCTCCAAACGCACACAGTCCCTGTACACCTCCACATCCTCAAACAATCATTGTACACCTCCACATCCTCACAGTCCCTGTACACCTCCACATCCTCACACAGTCCCTGTACACCACCATAACCTCGCACAGAACCTGTACACTTGCACATCCTAACACAGCCCCCACACCCCACATCCACACAGTCCCTGTACACCTCCACCTCCACACACAGTCCCTGCACCCCCACATCCTCCACAGTCCCTGCACACCTCCACATCCTCACTCAGTCCTGTACACCTCCACAACCTCACAGAGTCCCTTTGACCACCACATCCTCACACGGTCCCTGTACACCCACATCCATCCCACACAGTCCCTGTACACCACATACTCACACAGTCCCACACCTCCACATCCTCACACAGTCCCTGTACACCTTTACATCATCACACAGTCCTGCACACCACCACATTCTCACACATTCCTCTGTACACCTCCAGAACTCACAGTTCCTGTACACCTCCACATCCTCACACAGTCCCTGCACACCTCCACGTCTCCACACAGTCCCTGTACACCTCCACATCCCCACACAGTCCCCACACCCACAACCCCCACACAGTCCCTGTACACCCACATCCTCACACACTCCTGTACACCTTATTTCCTCACATAGTCCCTGTACACCCTCCACATGCACACACAGTCCCTGTACACCTCAACATCCCCACACAGTCCCTGTACACCACCATACTCCTCACACAGTCCCTGTACACCGCACATCCTCACACGGTCCCTGACACCTCCACATCCTCACACAGTCCCTGTACATCTCCACATCCTCACACAGTCCTTGTACACCTTCACATCCCCACACAGTCCCTGTATGTCTTCACTCCTCACACAGTCCCCTGTACATGTCCACATCCCCACACAACTCTGTACACCTCCACATCCCCACACAGTCCATGTACACCCCCACATCCTCACCAGTTCCTGTACACCTCCACAACCCCAGAGAATCCCTGTACACCACCATCCCCACACACAGTCCCTGCACACTTCCACATCCACATACAGTCCCTGTACACCACCACATCCTCACATAGTCCCTGCACACCCACATCCTCACGAGTCCCTGTACACTCACATCCTCAGAGAACCTTGCACCACCACAACCCCACACAGTCCCTGTACACCTCCACATCCACAGTCCCCTGTACACCTCCACATCCTCACACAGTCCCATTACACCACCACATTTCACACAGGCCCAGTATACCTCCACATCCTCACACAGTCCCATTACACCACCACACATTCTCACACAGGCCCAGTATACCCACATCCTCAAACAGTCCCTATACACCCCCAAACTCACACAGTCCCTGTACACCTCCATATCCTCACACAGTCCCTGTACACCTCCAATATCCTCTAACAGTGCCTGTACACCTCCACATCCTCACACAGTCCCGTACACACCACCATATCCTCACACAATCCCTACATCTCCACATCTCACACAGTCCCTGTACACCTCACATCACAAAGTCCATGTACACCTCCACACCTCACACAATCCCTGTACACCTTACCATCCCTCACACAATCCCTGTACACCTCCACATCCCTCACACAGTTCAAGCACACCTAAACATCCTCACACAATCCCCTGCATATACCCACATCCTCACACAGTCCATGTACGCCACCACATCCCACATGTACACTCCACACATCCCTCACAACCCACACACCTCCACACTCTCACACAGTCCTTTGTACACCACCACATCCTCACACAGTCCCCAAGGTTCACATCCTCACACAATCCCCACACCTCCACATCCTCACACAATCACTGTGCACCTCACATCCTCACACAGTTTCCTGTACCTAAACATCCTCACCATCCTGCACCTCCACATCTCACACAGTCCCTGCCCTCCACATCCTCACCAATCCCTGCCTCCACATCTAGACAGTTCTGTACACCTAAACATCCTCTGATCCCACTACACCCCACATCTCCCAGTCCTGTGCACTCCCATCTCACACAGTCCTGTACACCTCCACATCCTCCACAGATGCCTGTACACCTCCCACATCTCCACAGTCCCCTGCACATCTCCACACAATCACTGTACCTCCCACATCCTCACAGTCCCTGCTACACCTCCCATCATCACATTCATGTGCACCTCCCACACCTCCCACACAGTCCCTTGCCTCCCACAACCTCAGAATCCCTAACATCCTCACATAGTCTCTGCACACCTCCACATCCCAGTCTCTTGCCTCACATCCTCACACAGTCCCTGTACCTCATCATCATCAGACAGTCCCTGTACACCACCATTCTCACACATCCCTTTACACCTCAAACTCACACAGTTCAGTACCTCCACTTCTCACACAGTCCTGTACACCTCCACATCCTCACCAGTCCTGTACACCTCATCCTCACACAGTCTCCTTTCACCTTTTTTCTCCATAGTCCCATTTTCTCCCACATCCACACACAGTCCCTGTACCTTTCATTCCTCACACAGTCCTTGTCACACACCACTTCCCTCACACAGTCCCTGTACACCTGCATCCTCACACGGTCGCCTTCCTCCACATCTCCACAGTCCTGTACATCTCCCACATCTCACACAGTCCTTGCCGCCACATCTCACAGTCCCTGTTTGTCTTCCACCCTCACACAGTCCCCTGTACATGTACATCTCACAATCCCTGTACACCTCCCACATCCTCACACAGTCCATGTACACCTCCACATCCTCACTCAGTTTCTGTGCACCTCCACAACACCAGAGAATCTCTGCACACCACCATCCTCACACACGTCCCTGTACACCTCCACATCCTCACACAGTCCCTGTACACCTCCCATCATCAAGACAGTCCCCAGCCACACCACATCCTCCCCAGTCCCCTGTACCTCACATCCACCACAGTCCCCATGCCTCCATGCCCAGTCCCTGCCTCCACATCCTCTCTTCCCTGTACCTCCATCCTCACACAGTCTCTGTACACCTCACATCTCTCCACACAGTCCCTGTACCTCCCACACACACAGTCCCTGTACACCTCCACATCCTCCTGATCTGTCTCCACATCCTCACACAGTCCCCATACACCATCCATACCCTCTCCTGTCCTGTGCACCTCCCACACCCTCCCACACACAGTCCCTGTACCCTCCACATCCTCTCACAGTCCCTGTTACCTCCACATCCCACACAGTCCCTGTACCTCCATACCCAGTCCTGTACCCTCCACATCCTCACACAATCCCTGTACCTCCACATCCTCACCACCAATCGCCCTTACACCTCCACATCCTCACAGTCCTGTAACCTCCGCATCGTCCCTGCCTCCCATCTCCCTAATCCCTGTACCCCTCCCTTCCTCCCACACACAGTCCTGACACCTCCACATCCTCACACAGTCCCAGTACACCACCACATTCTCACACACAGTCTCTGTACCTCCCCCAACATCACACAGTCCCTGTACACCTCCCACATCCTCACACAGTCCCTGTACACCTCCATATCCTCACACAGCCCTGTTACCTCCACATCCTCACACAGTGCATGCCCTCCACATTCTCCACAGTCCCCTGCCACCACCATCCTCACACCAATCCCAGTCTAACATCCTCACACAGTCCTGTACACCTCCCACATCCTCACAAGTCCCTGTACACCTTCATCCTCCCCTGTCCCCTGTACCTCACATCCTCACACAGTCCCTGCTTACCTCCACATCCTCACACAGTTCCTTACACCTAAACATCCTCACACAATCCCTGTACTCCACATCCCTACACAGTCCTGTATGCAACCACATCACACAGTCCTGTACATCTCCACATCCTCACACAGTCCCTGTACATCTCCCATCCTCACACACAGTCCCTGTACACCACCACATCCTCCCCAGTCCATGTACACTCCCACATCCTCACACAGTCCTGTGCACCTCCCACATCCTCACACAGTTCATTGCACTCCTGGCTCTGATCACCTCACATCCTCACGTCCCTGTACCTCCACATCCTCACACAGTCCCTGTACCTCCATGTCCTCACAGTCTGTGCACCTGCTCATCTTCACGTCTGTACACATCCGTCTACCTGATCTGTCCTCCCACATCTCCCCAATCCCTGTACACCATCTGTCCTGCAATCTCTACATCCTCACACAGTCATGCACCTCCCATCCTCCCTGTCCCTGCCTCCTGTCTCACATCCTGCTTACACCTCCCCTCCCCTGTACCTCCCACATCCTCCCTGTCCATGTACACCACATCCCCTCCCCACATGTACACCTCCCTGTCTCACACATCCTCACACCCATTTCCACACCTCCTGTCACAGTCATCCCATCCTCCCCTGTCACCTCCCCATCCTCACAAGTCCTGTGCACCTCCATGTCTCCACAGTCCTGTTGCACCTCACATCTTCACACGTCCCTGTACACATCCCACATCCTAACACAGTCCCTGTATACCTCCCACATCTCCTGTCCCTGTACACCTTCACATCTTCCTGTCCCTGCTACATCCTCTGATACATTCACCTCCACATCCTCACATCCCTGTACCTCATCCTCCCTGTCCTGTGCATCACACATCTTCCTGTACATCTCACATCTCAATTTCTTACCTCCCACATCTTCACACAATCCCTGTACATCACATCCTCTCACAGTCCCTGTACCTCCCACCTTCTGACACAGTCTCTGTACACCTCATCCTCACTCAGTGACCACCTCATCCTCACATAATTTCATATTTATCTCCACATCTTCACATGTCCTTGCACCTCCACATTCTCCACAGTCTGTACACCTTCACATCTTCACTGTCCTGTACCCCATCTCTCACAGTCCTGTACACCTCCCACATCTCAGGCTGTTCATTATTTTACCTCTGCATCATCTCACAGTCATGTACACCACCATCTCACACACTCCTGTTACCTCCACATCCTCACACAGTCCCTGTACATCTCCACATCTCTCTGTCTTGTACACCTCACATCCTCCCTGTACATCTCTGTCCCTATACCTCCCATATCCTCACACAGTTCTGTACCCACATCTGTCCCTGTACACCTCCACATCCTCTGACAGTCTGTGCACCACCACATCCTCACACATTCCCTCCCACCTCTCCCCACAGTCTGTGCACCTACACGTCTCAACAATTCCTGTGCATCTCACATCCTCCCCTGTCCCTGTTACCTCCACATCCTCACATAGTCCTGCACCACCTCCCACATCTCCACGTAATCCCTGTACATCTCTGTCTTCACACGTCCTTTTACACCTCCCACATCCTCCCCATTCTGTTACACCTCATATTCACAGTCCCTGTACACCAACATCCTCCAACCTTACCTGTGCATCCATCCTCCCCTGTACACCATCATCCTCAAATAATCCCTGTACATCCCACATCACCACACAGTCCTGTACCTCCCCATCCTCACACACAATCCCTGTACATCTCTACATCCTTTGTACCTCCCACGTCATCACAGTACCTTCCATCCTCACACAGTCCTTTTGTCTTCACACAGTTCCTGTGCCTCACGTCCTCACACAGTCCTGTTACACCTGCACGTCACTTACAATCTCCTTCCACACACCTCCTATCTTCTCACAGCCCTGTACCTCCCACATCCTCCACAATCCCTTTACCTCCACATCCTCTATGATCCCTCTTGCACTTTCATCGTCTGTTTCTGTACACCTCACATCATCGCACAATCCTGTCTTTCATCCTCACATCCCTTTCTCTCCCTTGCTCAAGCATGCTCTGTGCTCCCGTCTCCTCACATTCATGTACACCTCCCACATCCTCACTGTTATTTACCTTACACATCTCCCTGTCCATTTTCCCCTGTTCTTGTACATCCCTCTCTGTCCTGTACCTGTCCTCACATCTCGTGCCTGTACACTCACATCCTCCCCTGTGTCTCCACATGTTCACAGTTGTGCCTCCCCGTCACTCTCACGTCCCTGTCTCCTGTCCTCATGCACAGTCTGTACTCATCTTCACAGTCCTGTTCTTTCATCCTAAAGCAGTCCTGTACCTCCCACATCCTCCACAGTCCTGTTCTTTTGATTACAAATGTACCTCACATCTCCGTTGTACACTTTCATCCTCCCATTTCCTGTGTCCTCACAGTTTCTGCTTACACCTCCCTCTCCTCACAGTCATGTACACTTCACATCGTCACAATTTCATAGCACCTACATCCTCAAGCAGTCCTGTTACACCTCACATCGTCACAGTTTCTGTTACCTCCCACATCTCCCTGTCCTCTTTTGTCACTCACAGTTCATATTGCCTCACACATCTTTACACAGGCCCTGTGCCTGTGTGCAACTT
>NW_024713274.1:0-16637 GCF_018991925.1 Homarus americanus | reverse complement strand
AATGATACAGGTGGTGTAATAGCTCTTTAAAATTCCTCCGTTTGATATAATAATGACCACACATGAACTTATAATGTGCAATATCTTGATAACACATTAGCTGCAACATTACACATAGTCCAGTGTATGTGTAGTGAGGGACATCTACCTAAATGAGTTACAGAATGTGGAGTTGAGGAAAAAAAAAGTTGGGACATGTTTGAGATCATCAGTTGAGCCAAACGTTTATACTCAATATTGTTTTAATAGTATTTTAGAGCGACCGAAAAATGTAAACAAAATGGCCGGCTAGGTGACACATACCTTACAAGAAATAAACATGAGAACGAACACACACACACACACACACACTCACACACACACACACACACACACACACCAGTTTTACCCACATTATCACCAGACTATCGGCATACCTGGTCGGTGGACACCTGCCTCCTCCTCCTCCTCCTCACCTTGCTAATATGCTAATATGCTAATATGCTCTGGTATGTTCCAGTCTATTTAAGATATGCTCCCATCTATCTTAAAGAGCTTATGCTAGGTTGGTCTGATATGCTCCTCAAAGACTATGCTGATATACTCTTGTCATCTGATATGCCAATATGTTCATATCACTCTAAAGGATATACTTATATGTTCTGATATGTTGGTATGGTTCTGTCTCTCAGAGGGTGTGCTGATGTACTATAAGAGCATATGGGGTATGCTGATATACTTGGTTATGTAGCTAGGCTCATATCTCTCTTACAGGGTATGCTAATATACCCTGATATGCTTGCATCTATCTCTGAGCGTATACTGGTTGACTGTAATGACATAAGAGATATGCTGGTATGCTTCTAAGGGAATATGTTAACATACTCTAATAATAATTTGAAATGAGGTTAGCTATACCTTAGATTCAGGGGATATACTGATATGATATGAATTAACCTAGAAGCATACTGATATGTTCTCAAGGCATTCAGGGGATCTGTTAGTATGCTTCGACATACTTTCGGAACCAGGTAAACTGGACCTTCAGAAGATAGGGTGATATGCTGACATATTCTGATGGATCTAAGAGAGAGTGGAAGACTATGAGACCTAGTTAATATACTCAGGTATGTTGATATCCCTTCATGGCACTTGGGATATATGGTAATATACTCCGATGTGTCTCTTTGGATATACTGATATGCCACTAATGGGTCCCCAGAAAGCAGGAGACAAGTTGATCTGCTTCGAGGACACTAATCTGTATAATGATTTTTTCCCTGACTGTTAAGAAGTATACTGGTATATTTCAAATGTTGCTTAGTATTATAGTATACTTTTGGCTGTTCTGAACATATTTCACAGCTGATTTTCAGAAATATATGCTGCTGTCACTGGCTTGTTTATTCCGGAGACATTGATTATACTTTGAGTATGTTGATATGCTTTGTTACCAGTCAAGGAATATGCTGATATGTTCTGACACTTCTCAGTGATTACCCTGATATACTTAGATACCTGACAGTATTTATTGGAGTATAATGTCCTATACTCTGATGTCATTCTAGTGATATGCTGATGAGCTGACATACCGCTTTATGTAACTGTGATATATTGAATCATATACATCCATTCCTCACGCTTAATATATATGATATTCTAACCAATGCTGATATTATTTATGTTATACCCTGATTATATACTAACATACTACAGTGTCATTTATAGTGTATGATATTAAACATTCGGGGGTATACTTTGAGGTTATTTAGAGAATATGATGGCAAACGGTGATATACTCTGATGCCATATTTGGTATACACAGATATATTGATATAATTTATATAATATACCGATAGATATAACTAAATATCTGTGAAGTAAATCCTGTACTTTTTGATATACCATTCAGGGTGAAGGTATGCTAATATACCACGATAGCAACCGTCTCTCAGCGCTAATATACCCTGATGGCACACTTAACATCCTGGCGCCGGTCGTGGGGTATACTGATATGCTAAAGTCTTCTTCATCTTCTAATATCTCGACTTCAGCTTCGTAAACTGTGATTACTTAAACGTATTTAACGCTCGTTTACGTAACTTTTTTGTAGAATAAATGTATGTATATCCGGGGTTCTTCTGTTTCTTTGTCCATCTGATGTTTGCGTCCATGTTGAGGAGAACCACTTAGCAGGGCTCGCATTTTCCCATAATGTGTTACCTCAAGTTCCATAATTTGCACTTAGTGAATCCACGATATCCCGCGTTATGTTGCCCGTCTTAATTCCTTCTGGGTTATGTGTCTTAAGTTGGTGAAAAAATTAAATTAAGGCTGAATTATTGTTAAATGTTAAGGTATTATAGTACTTGTCTGTCGTGTTGTTAATATAACATAGTTTCACCAGCAGTATGTACTCAAGAGCTTATTAACATCGTTGACGAGTCAGAGCCGCAACACTGAACCAATCTATATGAACATTAACACAAAAATAAATTGTTACATTACATCGACTATCAAGACATAACTTACAATACAAATTAATAAATAATTGTACCAGGCAGATAAAAATATTAGTTACAAAAAATTATGAAAATAGTCTTAATGTTCACGCCAGAACTTACCCCATAACAAAAGCCATACAACATTTTCTCAGTTAAGACTTCGTTAAATACAATCTCAAACTCCTTCTCAGAAACTGTGTGTTGGTGGTGTGCCACGTGTGGTGTGTGTGTGTGTGTGTGTGTGTGTGACAGCACCTTTGATTTATACAAATATTCACCCAAATGAATAACACCAAGTAATTCACCATGTTATTCACGACTCTTAGATCACTTGGCTTGCGTCTCTCAAAAGGTCGAGCCAGGGTCAGCTGATTCAGTAAACACCGCTCACATTAATAGGGACCTGCCACACTTTGCCATAAACAGATAAATTGTACCGGAAATTTTCCCCCCACACACTCATCATTGTCACTTTATGTAACTTGCTGACAAAACCCATGACCCTTCAGGCCTTTTACGCCCTTAATACATGAGTCATAAAGGCAAGTATGAACTCCGCATGCTTCCCAGTTGGGCACTGTAAACGCTTCTGCGTTTCACCTTGCACAGGATGTAAGGGGGTGCCCAATAAACTAGCCCCCTCGTGGGCAATCTGTAATCACTACCACTGTCTCGCGGCCCAGAGTAGTAGTTGGACATATCACTAGACAGGGAAATTCACACTTAACACAAGTGTTATCTCAAGGTCATATTCACAACACTTCCCTGGACAGAATTCATAATTTATTTTCTCATATTACATCTGTGTGTATACCTGCTACTAGATAAACAGAAATGCCAAGAAGTGTTTACATCAAGCGCTGCCACTTAAGAGTTCCAAGAACTAAATTAAAACAATTAGTGTGTGTGTGTGCATGGTGTGAGTGTGCATGGTGTGTGTGTGTGTGTGAGTGTGCATGGTGTGTGTGTGTGCATTGTGTGTGTGTGTTTGTGTGTATATGGTGTGTGTTTGTTTGTTTGTATGGTGTGTGCATGGTGTGTGTGTGTGTGTGTATGTGTGTATGGTGTGTGTATGTGTATGGTGTGTGTATGTATGGTGTGTGTGTGTGTGTGTGTGTGTGTGTATGTGTGTGTATGGTTTGTGCATGTACGGTGTGTGTATGGGTGTGTGTGATTGTGCATGGTGAGTGTGTGACTGTGTATGGGGTGAGTGTGTGTGTGTGTGTGTGTTTCCATTGCCATGAGGATATCATACAATTCTTAAAGCACTGGTCACATGGGCGCATTTTTTTTTAGTAATTTCTTGCCGGAAAGTTATTTCGAGCAATTTTCGAGAAATTCGAGCAAGTTTTTGAAGCATTTTTATTGACAATCGTGATAGTCAATTTCTTGACTATTTCGAGCAAGATTATCGGTTCAAAACCCGGTTAATACCATATTTAATGACACGAAGCTTATTTATCGAGTATTTACCTTGGCTATATATAACATAGATCAATAACATTATGTATAAAATGCACAAACAGTTTTTTACGACACACTGAGTTTATTATTTGGGTGGTGTTTTGGCGTGTTTGTTTACAAAACACAAGCCCATACAGCTGGTCATTCTCCACACACTAACAACCCTCCCTACTGTAACTACGATAGTTGAACCAGTCTATATTAAACACTCGTTCCTCCTCCTCGCCAGCCACTTACGAGTCCCCAATAGTTTTTCTTCGCTTTCTCTCATTTCTTTTTAATAATAACAATAATACCAAGGATAGCTGCTGCGTCGTCTGCATTGTTGTTGTGATGTTCCGTCTCCCTTCTACTCGCACAGCGGCGTTAACTTTTTTTTCTTGCTGTAGTAACTGAACCAAGAGCCACTCGTGTGACCACATTTGGAAGAAATTACTCGTAATTTCTTGCTCCAAATTAATTGCTCATCAAAGGGATCGTGTGACCGTAACTTAAGTCACCCTTTAAGAAAAACTGTAAATACTGATTCACAAAACTTAAGGATACTTTCTGACTTGGAACCATCGGTGTAATGCAGAAAACAGTTATTGTATTCTAAAACCTACCCAAGAAATCTTTTACCCACTTACGATATAATTCTTTTCTATTCCATCAATAGATGTTATTTTACTTTTTTATACGTATTTCTATTTTAGTAATTTATAAACTATTTTCTTTATATACTTCATTACCTTTAGTGTAATGAAGAGAATGAATTACAGAAGGTTTTTATAATTATATTGCGAACAATATTTTTCCTCGCAATAAATAAACAATGACGATGATCTTGTTTACAATATGGAGCTTGATGTCTTACTCCATGTTCGTTTATTACATTTTCTGCCATACCCCACTGTTCTTTTCTTTCTTGTGGTGAAGGTTTTTGACAATTGATATATATATAAAGTTGAGTTAAGAATAATGATTCTGATATTATAGCCATTAGGTCCTGAATAATAAGTGGTGTCTAAGTGAACAAATGTATGATGTCTTCAATTACCAGCGTAGTGTGGGCAACAGTGTAGAAGCATGGTGCAGGGAGTGAAGGGTGAGCAAGGCGTGGGAGTATGGGTGGAGTATGGGTGGGAGTATGGGTAGGAGTAAGGGTGGGAGGGTGAGTATGGGATGGGAGTACGGTGGGGAGAGGGTGGGAGTAAGGGTGGGGAGAAGGAGTGGGACAGAGGGGGACATGTGGGAGGGAGCAGTGGGAGTATGGGGAGGGTGGGAGAAGGGAGTAAAGGGAGAGGGATATGGGGGAGAAGGGGTAGGAGCAGGGAGGGAGTAAGGGTGGGAGTAAGGGATGGAGCACAAGGGGAGTATGGGGAGTATGGGTGGAGTAAGGGGTGGGAGAAGAGGTGGGGAGTACAGGAGAGGGAGTGAGCAAGGGTGGGAGTAAGGTGAGTAAGGGTGGGAGTATGGGTGGGAGTAAGGCGGGAGTACAGGGAGTAAGGGTGGGAGTATGGTGATAAGGGTGGGAGCAGGGTGGGAGTAAGGGTGGGGAGCAAGGGCAGGAGTAAGGCAGGAGCAAGGGGTGGGAGTAAGGGTGGGAGGCGGTGGAGCAAGAAGGGGAGTACATGGGAGTGAGGTGGGATATGGGGAGTTAGGGGAGGAGTATGGGTGAGGGAGAGGGTGGGATAAGGGTGGAGTACAGATATGAGGGAGTACAGGGAGCATAAGGAGTAAGGGTGGGAGTATAAAGTGAGTATAAGAGGGAGCAGGGTGATAGGTGGGAGTAAGGGGTGGCAGTAAGGGGTGGCAGTAAGGGGTAGGAGTAAGGGGTGGGAGCAAGGGGTACGAGTAAGAGGGTGGAAGCAAGGGGTGGAAGCAAGGGGTGGGAGTAAGGGTATGAGTAAGTGGTAGGAGTAAGTGGTAGGAGTAAGGGGTAGAAGTAAGGGGTAGAAGTAAGGGGGTAGGAGTAAGGGGTAGAAGTAAGGGGTAGAAGGAAGGGGTGGGAGCAAGGGGTGGGAATAAGGGGTGGGAATAAGAGGTGGGATTAAGGGGTGGGAGTAAGGGGTAGGAGTAAGGGGTAGGAGTGACGAGTAAGAATGTGGGACAAGAGGGAGGGGTAGCAGTGGGGGGTAGGGTTAGGTTACAAACTTCTATTTACTTCATCATCTGTATCCTGCTGGTGATGTTCTCTCTTTAAACAATTTGTAAAATAAATAAATAAATGGTCAGGTGTAAATGGTAAGAATTTAACAGAGTATTACTGAGGTATTACAAGAAAGAACTAAAAACTGTCCACTGTGTGTATCAACATTTTATAAAAGTATTTGTGAAGCTGTAAAATACTTAGATATAAACTTTTAATTCAACTCTGTAATAAAAATAATTGCAATAATGAATCTAAACAAGAAATGAACTGGGTGAAAAAAATCTACAAAATACTAAAAAATATAAAAGAAGAATTACAGTAAAACCTGAATCATTGTAATAAACATTATTAAACTTTTCGTTGTTATGACCTAAAACAAACAAGGAAGACTCGTCTAGATTTTCGCTCTGTGAATTAACTCCTTGGATCGCTTTTGGGCAAGAGGGGAGTTACTCCTACTTATTCCGTGAAAATATTCCCAACTGTCCATAGAATCCGTTACAGTTTCCTTTATAGTAAGTGACTCACAAATGATTAATATTCCCATTCATCAATACTTTATTATATCAGAGAACAGTGCAGAGATAAGCTGGCCAATGAGCGATGGTCAAAGATAATACAGATTTAATACTGGATTGATAAGTACAGCTATAGTGATTTGTTTCATGTTACAGTAATAATAAACTTTATCAAATGTTATAACTACCAAAGTGTTATTTTCGTGATCGATACCCTGCTGCCAGGATTATAACATCGCTTAAAAGTTCAGTAAAAATATCATGCAGATTAAAACCTAACCTAGTGTATCGTAACCTAACTTAGCCTTTCCTAAGCTAACTTAGACTATCCTAAACTAGCCTAACCTATCCTAATCACACCAAACCTAACCTATCCTAAATTTATATATCATCAACTGATTTATAGATATGTTGGAGAAATAATTATCAAAAGTTTGTTGTCTCTGCAAATGTATTTTTAAAAAAAGAAAATGAAATTAAAACTTTCTAGAGAACTCAATTGTGTCATGAGCGTTGCGGCTTGGTTAGGTTAGGTAACATTAGGTTAGGTTAGATAAGGTAAGGTAAGATTAGGTAAGGTGAGGTAGTGTTAGGGTTAAATACATTTTACTAAATTTGCATCAAAATAATCACGACTGAAGGTATCGGATAAAAAACCTCTGAATATAATTCTTTTTCTGAGAAAAAAATTTCTTTACCACTTATTTTTTGCCCCACTTTTTTATTAAGTTTGATGAACTTAGATTAGGTTAGGTATTATTTAACTCTGAGTCATGGGTACTTATTGGATACTTGGCAGAATAACTTGTTATAACTTGGTCCTAACAAAGGCGGAGTCTAAGCAAAAATGTTCACTTGACCTCATATTTGGATTTCATTACTGAAGGATATTTACAGCTATACCACATTCATAAGGTCTATCTGCAAGTTTATTCTGTCATAAAAAAAAATATACCCTAAATGTGGACAATAAAAATCTTCTATTTTGGTACAAATTACTTGAAAAGTTGTAAGAAGACAAAAGCTGCATCTCTTCCATAAAGCGAGAAATAGAACAGCCAAGCCTCTTCTTGTCGTAAAAAAAACTAATATTGTATTTTAGTATGTTGATGTACAAAACATTTTCTTCATTATTCTATGATAAAACAAGTCTAACAAGCATTATTAAAACATATATTATTAATTTTTTTTCATGCAATCCGGAAATAGCGACTACTATATCCAGGTTGATGGTGTTGAGGTCCTGTAAGTTACAGGCTAGATTACAAGCTCACTTACGGAGTTCGATGCCAAATATTTGTTTTGAGAATCCCGATCGGAGACTGTAAGTCCAGTTACTTGGTAAACAAGTAGATACAGTGAAATAAACTGCTGTACCTAAATATTATGTAACTCAAAATATATTCCCAAAACAGCACGTTTACAGATGAAAATAAAAAAAGCATAAATAATACAAACAAAATCAATTAATATGTTTTTTATTACAGTATTTTTAAATATCAGAAGCGTAGGTTCAGCGCTTCTTTTGTGTCTTTTTCCCAGTGAAGATGTAGTCTCCCCATGGCAGGTACTGGTCCTTTTGTACACGGCAGAAAGTGGTAGTTTCCTTCTTCTTCTTGTTGTTTTGGGTCTTGTTGTTTTGGGTCTTAGTGTGTTTTGTGGTCTGCAGTTTGTTAGATCGGGGGCCCTTCTCCTTCATCTGGCAAGGCTTCACCTCCACCTTAGTCACCTTCGACACAGTGCGTCGGAACACCATTGTGATGTACTGACACTAACAGCTCTCTCACTGAGGTCAAATCAAAATTTGACCATACAGAAAGAATTACGGTTTAATAAGGTTGGAATTTAAAGAAATTGACAACAAAATAAAGCTCTGTTTATCACTATAGTAAAGAGGGATGGTGTTTGTAAAGATGATGGATGGTGTTTGTAAAGATGATGGATGGTGTTATAATATGTAGTGATGATGGATGGTGTTATATGTAGTGATGAAGGATGGCGTTATATTGTAGTAATGATGGATGGTGTTATATGTAGTGATGATAAGAGGGTAATATATGTAGTGATGATGGATGGTGTTATATATATTGATGATGCATGATGTTATATGTAGTGATGATGGTTGGTGTTATATGTAGTGATGCTGGATGGTGTTATATGTAGTGATGATGGATAGAGTTATATGTAGTGATGATGGATGATGTTATATGTAGTGATGATGGGTGGTGTTATATGTAGTGATGTTTGATGGTGTTATATGTAGTGATGATGGATGATATTATATGTAGTGATGATAGGATGGTTCTATATGTAGTGATGATGGATGGTGTTATATGTAGTTATGATGGATGATGTTATATGTAGTGATGATAGGTTGGTTTTATATGTAGTGATGATGGATGGTGTTATATGTAGTGATGATGGATGGAGTTATATGTAGTGATGATGGATGATGTTATATGTAGTGATGATGGTTGGTGTTATATGTAATGATGTCGGATGGTGTTATATGTCGTGATGGATGGTTCTATATGTAGTGATGGTGGATGGTGTTATATGTAGTGATGATGGATCGTGTTATAGGTAGTGATGATGGATAGTATTATATGTAGTGATGATGATGGATGGTGTTATAAGTAGTGATGATGGATGTTATATGTAGTGATGAAGGATGGTGTTAGTGAAGATTGTGAAGTGAGATGTAGTGAAGATTATGAAGTGAGATGTAGTGAAGATTGTGAAGTCAGATGTGGTGAAAATTGTGAAGTGAGATGTAGTGAAGATTGTGAAGTGAGATGTAGTGAAGATTGTGAAGTGAGATGTAGTGAAGATTGTGAAGTGAGATGTAGTGAAGATTGTGAAGTGAGATGTGGTAAAGATTGTGAAGTCAGATGTGGTGAAGATTGTGAAGTGAGATTTGGTGAAGATTGTGAAGTGAGATGTGGTGAAGATTGTGAAGTGAGATATGGTGAAGATTGTGAAGTGAGATGTAGTGAAGATGTGAAGTGAGATGTAGTGAAGATTGTGAAGTGAGATGTAGTGAAGGTTGTGAAGTGAGATGTAGTGAAGATTGTGTAGTGAGATGTAGTGAAGATTGTGAAGTGAGAGGTAGTGAAGATTGTGAAGTGAGATGTAGTGAAGATTGTGAAGTGAGATGTAGTGAAGATTGGGAAGTGAGATGTAGTGAAGATTGTGAAGTGAGATGTAGTGAAGATTGTGAAGTGAGATGTAGTAAAGATTGTGAAGTGAGATATGGTGAAGATTGTGAAGGAGATGTAGTGAAAGATTGTGAAGTGAGATGTAGTGAAGATTGTGAAGTGAGATGTATTGAAGATTGTGAAGTGAGATGTAGTGAAGATTGTGAAGTGAAATGTAGTTAAGATTGTGAGGTGAGATGTAGTAAAGATTGTGAGGTGAACATAAGAACATAAGAACATAAGAAAGTGGGATACTGCAGGAGGCCGACTGGCCCATACAGGGCAGATCCCTTTCACACCCATCCCAGCACTTCCATGTGCCTATCCAACTTCGTCTTGAAGCTCCCTAGCGTCCCCGATCCTACTATAGCACTCGGTAGCCTATTCCACATATCCACAACTCTATTACAAAACCAGTGCTTGCCTATATCCTTTCTGAATCGGAATTTATCTAATTTAAAGCCATTTGTTCTAGTTATTTCGTTATTACTGAGCTTCAGAACACTTCCATTTTACCCTTGTTAATCCCACTTACCCACTTGTACACCTCTATCATATCTCCCCTAACTCTACGCCTCTCTAATGAATGTAAGCCTAAGCTTTCAGTCTTTCTCTTCATATGGAAGGTTTCTAATATTATGGATTTCATTTTTGTCATTCTTCTTTGTACTCTCTCCAAAGAATCTATGTCCATTCTATAATAAGGACACCAGAACTGAACCGCATAATCCATGTGTGGCCTCACTAATGCTAGGTAAAGTTTCAAGATAACGCCAGCAGTTCTGTTACTCACAGACCTAGATATGAACCCAAGAATCCTGTTTGCCTTGTTGCGAACGCTAATACATTGTTTTCTAGGTTTCAAGTCGTTGCTAACAAATACACCTTGATTTTTTTCACAAACTGAGTTTTCTATTTCCGTGTTACCTAGTTTATACTTAACGTTTGTATTCGTCTTCCCTATCTGTAGTACCTTGCATTTATCACTATTAAAATTCATTTGCCAGTCTACTGACCACTCATGTAAGGTATCTAGATCTCTTTGAAGGTGTTCAAAGTCACTGTCTGAATTTATCACTCTCCCCATTTTGGTATCATCTGCAAATATACTAATCCTACTAGTTATGCCTAAATCAAGATCATTAATGAATATAACAAACAGCAGAGGGCCTAATACAGATCCCTGGGAACTCCGCTTTTGACCGCACCCCAGTCTGACTTTAATCCATTTATGCCGACTCTTTGTTTCCTACCAGTTAACCATGACCTAATCCATTTTAATACTGATCCACCTATTCCATGTGCTTCTACCTTCCTTATCAATCTCTCATGAGGGACTCTATCGAATGCTTTACTGAAATCTAAATAAATTATATCATGTGACTTATCATTATCTACCGCTTCAAATTTCCTGAGAAAAAGCTAAGCAAATTTAGAGACAAGAACGCCCCTGGGTGAACCCGGCAGCTGAGAAGAATGAATTGTTGAATGTTTCAAGGTATTTCTGATTTTTGTGTAGCAATAATTGACTCTAGCAACTTGCCTATGATTGACGTGAGACTAATGGGACGGTAATTGATGCTATTGATTTATCACCTTTTGAAAATCGGAACTACATTTTGCAAGTTTCAAGCTTCGCACCAGCCCATTCTAATGACTTATTAAATAAAACTGCTAATGGATTACTCAACTCATTCTACATTCTTTTTAATATTCTAGCATATACCTCGCTCTGACCAGGCGATTTATGAGGCTTCAGTTTGTTAATTACTTTAAGCACATCGTTATTTAGTAATATTGATATTCATCAACATATTTTCTATACTGTCGTTATATACCTTATGAACTTCTGGAAACTGTGCTAGGTTTTCATTTGTGAATACGGAGCGAAATGACTATTTAACGTACTACACATTTCTAACTCATCATCAGTCATTTCTCCTGTCGTAGTTTTAAGGGGACCTATTGTATCTCTAACCTTTGATTTATACAGTTGATAAAAAGCTTTGGGGGTATATTTCGATTCGTTTGCTACCTTGATTTCATAATTTCTCTTTGCTTTCCTAATTTCTGTTTATACCTGTCTTTTTAGGTTCTGATAGTAACCAAGTAAGTGATTTTCGCCTTTCTTAACTTTTCTATATACTCCTTTCTTTTTCCCTAGAAGATCTAAGAGTCTATTATTCATCCATTTTGGTTGGTTCCGTATCGATCTGAATTTTCTTTTGGGATGTGTTTATTTTGGGCATTATTGATTGTCGCAATAAATTGTTCATAAGTAGCTGCTAAATTAAATTCGGGGTTATCCCGTCCTAAGTTGACAGTTTCCGGAGGTGTGGGGGGGATTAATCTTTTGACCATAGGGTCATCCCTTAGGTCTCTCCTTATGCTACCGTAATTAGTATTCCTAAAATCCGGGATCAAGGCCGAATTTTCCTTCTTCCTGCCATCCCATATTATGTTAAATATATGGCTTTATGATCACTGTTTCCTAGTTCGTCTCCAATCCCAACATCTTTTACTAGATTTTCATTATTACTGAGAACTAAATCGAGGATATTATTTCCTCTAGTGGGCAAGTTTATAAATTTATATATAAAACTATCCTGTACTACTTCCATAAAATCTTCAGATTCATTATCGCTAAGTTGATTTTTCCAATCTATGCCTGAAAAGTTGAAATCGCCTAGAATACATACATTGTTTCTATCAGATGCCTTCTTTATTTCCTCCCATAGCAATTTACCAACGTTCCTACTCAAATTAGGTAGTCTATATATAACACCAATGACTACGGATTCACTGCCCTCACCAATCTCTACCCAAATACTTTCATTGTCGCTATTTGTTTTAATGTTTGATTTATTGCAGCCTTTTAATGACACCCTGATATACACTGCTACACCGCCACCTCTCCTTCCTACTCTGTCAAATTTAAATAGGTTATATCCTGGAATATGAAATTCTGCTAAAAAATGCTTGCTGTTTGAATTTATCCATGTTTCCGTTATTGCAATTATATCTATGTTTTCTTTACTAACAATGGCCCTGAGTTGTCCTATTTTGTTACACAGGTTTACTATTAGTATAATAAACACTCAATATATTTCTTCCGTTTCTATCTGTTTTACATTTATTACTTTGATGTTTGTTATTATGACTAACTATATTTTCAGCATTATCTACTTCTGTTTCACTACTTCCCAGGACCTGCTTGTTTTTTTACTCCCATTTTCCCCGACCCCTCTCTACTGGCGAAACCCCCCCTTCGGAGTGACAATTTCACGCTCCAGGGATGCAGACAATGTCTTTACCCCCTCACGAGACAAGTGTACTCCGTCGCGACAGTACAGGTAGTCGTTGCCATAAAATCGTTGCCCGTCATCAATGAATGCCCAACCATTGTTTGCACAATGTTTTTCCAGTCGGCAATTAATAGCAATTGCCCTGGACAGCCATTCACGACCAACCCCTCTTCTAGGCAAGACACCACATACTATCGGGACCCTCCCCTATCTCTAATCTTCCCCAGCGCCTCCCTATACCTCTTGAAAAGTTCCTCACTCCTAACCTTACCTATGTCGTTTCCCCCCACACTAAGACACACTACTGGATTGGTACCCTCCCCTGACAAAACTCTGTCTAACCTCTCGGCTACATGCCCTATCCCAGCCCCAGGAAAACATACCTTAGTCCTACGTTTCCTATCTCTCGCACAAAAAGCCCGATCCATAAACCTCACCTGGCTAAGGATTGTGAAGTGAGATGCAGTGAAGATTGTGAAGCGAGATGTAGTGAAGATTGTGAAATAAGATTATAAAGTAAACTGTAGTAATTGAGGTTAAACGAACGCGGGTTATTCTGTAGTGTATCCGTGTCTTGTTAACGTGGAACCAACATGGCGGTGGTTCTCAATATAGATACGTTATTTTGCCGGGAATTTCTGTCAAAACAAAATATGAATCAACCATATTTAGCCTAAATTAACCTAACGGCTTTATTATATATTCTAAGTTTTTAAGTTGGATAGATCAGATCAGGTTAGGTTAAGTCAGGTTGGGTTAGGTTAGGTTAGTTTTGTTAATTTTGCCACTTAGAGGCTAGTTTATTGTGCCCCCCATACTCATCCTGTCAGCTGTAGCACAGAGAGATTACAAAGTGGTGTTAGATGAGGTAGGTGGTTAAGTTAAGTTTCAATAGGTTAGGCTAGATTATGTCAGGTTGGGTTAAGTTAGGTTAGGTAGGTAATAAGTAGATAGGTTATGTTAGGTAGGTGGGAAAGTTAGGTTTGATTAGGTTAGCTTATGTCAGACGGGGAGGTTAGGTTAGATTATGTCAGGTTAGGTTAGATTATGTCAGGTTAGGTCAGATTACGTCAGGTTAGGTTAGATTATGTCAGGTTAGGTTAGATTTTGTCAGGTTAGGTTAGATTATGTCAGAGTAGGTTAGATTACGTCAGGTTAGGTTAGATTATGTCAGGTTAGGTCAGATTACGTCAGGTTAGGTTAGATTATGTCAGGTTAGGTCAGATTACGTCAGGTTAGGTTAGATTATGTCAGGTTAGGTCAGATTACGTCAGGTTAGGTTAGATTATGTCAGGTTAGGTTAGATTATGTCAGGTTAGGTTAGATTATGTCAGGTTAGGTTAGATTATGTCAGGTTAGGTTAGATTATGTCAGGTTAGGTCAGATTACGTCAGGTTAGGTTAGATTATGTCAGGTTAGGTAAGTAGGTAGAGGTGGGTAAAAAAGGTTAGGTTAGGTCGGCAGGTTTTAGTGTAGGAGCTTAAGTAATCCCGTAAAAATTTTATGTTAATTTTTGACACCATACATTATAATAATCCTTATAAACTATGTTAAGGAACTGTGGTGTCATTTTTTCTGAACGGTTTATTATAAGTTTTATGCCTTTAAAGAAGTTTTATTAAAGAGCGGCGTAATGAACCACAGATGTATTACCATTAAGTCCTAATTAACTTAAAACATGACTAATAACCTATGAACATGTAGTATTATATGATTACAATTTAACATAATATATCATGAATGCTGTTATAATATCATAAGTGTGTTACAAACATGGTTGCTCATATATGCCATCCTGTCTCTGGCAAAAAAGAGATTGCAGTAAGTAAAATTATTTGCTAAAGACAAACACTGGAAATTAAACATATACATATTACCATTATCTGAAAAGCTTAGAACCACCGTTTTATATTTATTAAAAGTTTGTAGTGTTATACATCATGTGTAAACAAGTCACAAGTTATTATTTACGACATTGCTTCAGTCCTCGTCATCAGAGTCTTCTGTGTACAACAGATTCCTTCACCTTGTTTAGGCATTTCTCATCATCTGCTTGACAGTTACACATCTCGGTGCATGTCATGCTATTCATTCTGATTCTTTCTGTATGAACATGACAATGATCCACATTTCCTGACGCCACATCCACATTTAACAAGTTTTGTGATTGCTTCTGGAGCTGGTGGTTGGTCTGATATTACTAGTATGAAACAGTCATTGTCAATCTTCCAGCTATGCTCTAATTGTGAAAGCATTTCACTGTCTGCATCACAAGACCACAGAAGAGCTTGATACCTTCCTCTCAATATATGATACTTTAGAGTTGCTGCAGTCGCTGGTAGTTCTCCAGCTTCTGCCTGCGTTTTCTTGAAGAGATGCCATCTAAGTTATGACAGTTTAGTGAAAGTCATTCGTGGACAGTAGAGCTTAAATACAAATTCCTTTAGACCAATAAACATGTCTGCTGGAGGACATTTGGTCTACTCAGCATCTTGAATGCATCTAGGACTTTTGTGTTAGATTTCATCAAAGTGTTCCAACATGCTTTCTTTCTTTTGCCAACAAATTTTCCAATGCAGTCAGATCCTGTGAAGGCATGGAAACCTGTAAGGCTCTCTGCCCAATGTGTCGTCGCTCACCAGTTCCTGTTTTCATACTTGTATTTTCTCCAAGTTGAGGCTGCTTTAATATGCCAAACACATCAGTGTCTGGTGACTTGATATGTACAGTGCTGCCCTTCTGTGATGCATAAACTGTATGTCCTGCTTAAGTTCTATAACTTGTGATAGCAATTTGATGGTTGAAGTCTTATTTGCTGCTTTCCACGACAGAAGATTAACCTTGGACATCTTTTCCCAGATGCTCAATGGACCAACAATACGCTTCTTGACAAAATTTTCATAATTTTGTCTTCCAACTTCATATGCACATAGATTGTCATATTTGGCATTTTCTGGCATTACAGCTCCAGTTACCAAGTTTAAAAGAGCATCATTTTCCTGGGATTACAGTCACCAATAACATTGTGTAGCTTCTGTACATCAGCATATTGACGGCTGACAATAGCTGTAGAGAGCTCATGATGTTCTGTTCTTTTGTAATCTTTATGAGTTTGATATTTTATGTAATGAACTTAATTTGAAACCCAAATGGTAGTATATGATCTTTTATCACCTTAGACACTCTGTGCGTCATGCCTCTCAAGTGATTTTTTTCCTCTCTTACTTCTCTGGACAAATACGACCTTTATCCCATCAGAAAAAAATATCACCATATATTTTCTTAATCTACAGGTGCCAAGGTTTAAAATGACGGATGGTGTTAAAAATTAACCTGAAATTTTTACGTGACCACATATTGTCTTGTTGAGTTTCTGAGAGAACTTCACGGCTAAATAGCGCCTCTGTATTGATAGCCGGTACATGTCGTAATATCCACCGCTCATAGTTAAATCTTTATGTCCGCTTATTTTGTCCTAATTTAAGTATCAAAGAGTGTTTTATTTTTAAGTATCTTAAGTATCTTTTTTCCTCACT
>NW_024713273.1:0-24497 GCF_018991925.1 Homarus americanus | reverse complement strand
TCAGGGGACTTTGTTATACTCCGCCAGGGAACTTTGTTATACTCGATCAGGGGACTTTGTTATACTCGATCTGGGGACTTTGTTATACTCGACCAGGGGATTTTCTTATACTTGACCAATGGACTTTGTTTTACTCAATGAGGGGCCTTTGTTATACTCGATCAGGTGACTTTCTTATACTCGACCAGGGGACTTTGTTATATGTGATGTGGGGACTTTTTATACTCGATCAGGGGACTTGTTATACTCAACCAGAGGACTTTGCTATACTCGATCAGGACTTTGTTAAAACGATCAGGGACTTTGTTATGCTCGATATGGGGATCTTTGTTATACTGGGCCAGGGGATTATGCCCTCGATCAGGGGATCTTTGTTATACTCGACTGGCGGACTTTTGTTATACTCGATCAGGGACATTGTTATACCTGACCAGGGCCTTTTGTTATACTCGATCACCGGGATTCTTTGTTATACTCGATAAGGGCCCTTTAATACTCTATAAGGGAATTTGTTATACTCGATAACGGGACTTTGTTAGACCTTTAACAGGGGACTTTGTTATACTCACCTAGGACTATACTCGATTAGAAGTGGCTTAGTTATACACGATCAGGTGACTTTTGTTATACTCGATGAGGGGCTTTTTTTCTTATACTTGATCAGGGGCCTTTGTTATACTAGATCAGGGTGGACTTTTGTTATACTCGATTAGGGCCTTGACTCGATTAGGGCCTTTGTTATACTTGATCAGGGGACTTTCTTATACCCGATCAAGGGACTTTCTTATACTCGAGCAGGGGGCTTTGTTGTACTCGATGATGGGACTTTGTTATATTCGATGAGGAGGCTTTGTTATACTCGATCAGGGGACTTTGCTATACTCGACCAGGGGACTTTGATATACTCGATCAGGGGACTTGCTATATTCGTCCAGGGGACTTTTTTATACCTGACCAATGGACTTTGTTATACTAGATGAGAGGCCTTTGTTATACTTGATCAATGGACTTTGTTATACTCAATGAGGGACCTTTGTTATACTCGATCAGGGGACTTTTTTATGCTCGACCAGAGGACTTTGTTATACTCGATCAGGGGATATGTTTTACTCGATCACTGGACTTTGTTATACTCGATTAGGGGCCTTTGTTTTACTCGATGAGGGGGCTTTGTTATATTCGACCAGGGGACTTTTTTATACTCGATCAGGGAACTTTGTTATACTCAACCAGGAGACTTTTTCAAAATTAAACAGGGGACTTTGTCATACTCGATCAGGGGAATTTTGTTATACTCGATCAGGGGATATGTTATATTCGATCGGGGGACTTTGTTATACTCAACCAGAGGACTTTGTTATACTCGATCAGGGGATTTTGTTATACTCAATCAGGGGACTTTGTTATGCTCGATCTCGGGACTTTGTTATCCTCGATCAGGGGACTTTTTTATACTTGACCAATGGACTTTGTTATACTAGATGAGAGGCCTTTGTTATACTTGATCTGGGGACTTTGTTATACTCGATCAGAGGACTTTGATATACTCGATCAGGGGATGTGTTATACTCGATGAGGGGACTTTGCTATACTTGATTAGGGGACTTTGTTATACTCGATCATGGGAATTTTGTTATACTCGATCAGACGACTTTGTTATACTCGACCAGGGGCCTTTGTTATACTCGATAAGAAAACTTTGTTATACTCGACCAGGGTACTTTGTTATACTCGATCAAGGGACTTTTGTTATACTCGATCAGGGGACTTTGTTATACTCGTCCAGGGGCCTTTGTTATACTCGATCACTAGACTTTGTTATACTCGTTAAAGGGACTATGTTATACTCGATAAGGGGAATTTGTTATCTCGATAAGGGGACTTTGTTAGACTCGAACAGGGGACTTTGTTATACTCGACCAGGGGAATTTGTTATACTCGATAAGGGGACTTTGTTAGACTCGAACAGGGGACTTTGTTATACTCGACCAGGGAACTTTGTTATACTCGAGAAGGGGGCTGTGTTAAACTCGACCAGGTGACTTTGTTATACTCGATCTGGAGGCTTTGTTATTCTCGATCAGGGGACTTTGCTATACTCGACCAGGGGACTTTGTTATACTCGATCAGGGGTCTTTGTTATACTCGACCAGGGGACTTTTTTATACTTGACCAATGGACTTTGTTATACACGATGATAGGCTTTTGTTGTACTCGATCTGGCGACTTTATTATACTCGACCAGGGGACTTTGTTATACTCCATCAGGGGACTTTGTTATACTCAATCAGGGGACTTTGTTATACTCGATTAGGGCCCTTTGTTATACTCGATGAGAGGGATTTGTTATACTCGACCAGGGGACTTTGTTATACTCGATCAGGGGACTTTGTTATACTCGACCAGGGGACTTTTTTATAATTAATCAGGGGAGTTTGTCATACTCGATCAGTGGACTTTCCTATATTTGACCAATGGACTTGCTACACTCATGAGGGGCTTTTATACTCGATTTGGGGGACTTTGTTATTAGACGACTCAGAGACTTTTGTTATACTCGGATCATGGGACTTTTGTTATCGAGCAGAGGACTTTGCTATACTCGATCAGGGATATGTTATACTGATCAGGGACTTTTGTTATACTTGATTAGGGACTTGTTATACCCCATCAGGGACTTTGTTATACTCGATCAGAAGACTTTGTTATACTCGACGAGGGGCCTTTGCTATACTCGATTAGAAAACTTTGTTATACTCGACCAGGGGACTTTGCTATACTCGATCAGGGGACTTTGATATACTCGATCAGGGACTTTGTTATACTCGTCCAGGGGGCTTTGTTATACAAGGATTAGGGGACTTTGTTATTCTCGACCAGGGTACTTTGTTATACTCCACCAGGGGACATTGTTATACTCGATCAGGGGACTTTTTTATACTCGACCAGAGGACTTTGTTATACTCAATCAGGGGATATGTTATACTTGATCAGGGACTTTGTTATACTCAACCAGGGGACTTTGTTATACTCGACCAGGGGACTTTGCTATAGTGGACCAGGGGAATTTGTTATACTCGATTAGGGGACTTTGTTATACTCGACCAGGGGACTTTTTTATACTTGATCAGACTTTATTACATTTGACCAGAGTCCATTGTTATGCTTGATCTGGGACTTTGTTATACTCGATCAGTGGACTTTCCTATATATGACCAATGGACTTTGCTAAACTCGATGAGGGGCCTTGGTTATACTCGATCAGGGGACTTTGTTATACTCGACCAGGGACTTTGTTATACTCGATCAGGGGACTTTGTCATACTCGACCAGAGGACTTTGTTATACTCGATCAGAGGATATGTTATACTCGATCAGGCGGCTTTGTTATACTCGATCAGGGGACTTTGTTATACTTTTGATCGGGCGGACTTTGTTATACCTGATCAGGGAATTTGTTATACTCGTCCAGGGCCTTTTGTTATACTCGATCACTAGGACTTGTTATACTCGCTAAAGGACTTTGTTATACCCGATAAGGGGAATTTGTTATACCGTATAAGGACTTTTGTTAGACTCGAACAGGGGACTTTGTTATACTCGACCAGAACTTTGTTATACCGATTAGGCGTATTTGTTATTCTCGGATCAGGGACTTTGTTATACTCGAGCAGGGGCCTTTGTTATACTCGAGAAGGGGGCTGTGTTAAACTCGACCAGGGGACTTTGTTATACTCGATCTGGAGGCTTTGTTATTCTCGATCAGGGGACTTTGCTATACTCGACCAGGGGACTTTGTTATACTCGATCAGGGGTCTTTCTTATACTCGATCAGGGGACTTTTTTATACTTGACCAATGGACTTTGTTATACTCGATGATAGGCTTTTGTTGTACTCGATCTGGCGACTTTATTATACTCGAGCAGGGGACTTTGTTATACTCCATCAGGGGACTTTGTTATACTCAATTAGGGGACTTTGTTATACTCGATTAGGGCCCTTTGTTATACTCGATGAGAGGGCTTTGTTATACTCGACCCGGGGACTTTGTTATACTCGATCAGGGGACTTTGTTATACTCGACCAGGGGACTTTTTTATAATTAATCAGGGGAGTTTGTCATACTCGATCAGTGGACTTTCCTATATTTGACCAATGGACTTTACTATACTCGATGAGGGGCTTTTGTTATACTCGATCTGGGGACTTTGTTATTATCGACCAGGAGACTTTGTTATACTCGATCATGGGACTTTGTTATACTCGAGCAGAGGACTTTGCTATACTCGATCAGGGGATATGTTATACTCGATCAGGGGATATGTTATACTCGATCAGGGGACTTTGTTATACTTGATTAGGGGACTTTGTTATACTCGATCAGGGGACTTTGTTATACTCGATCAGAAGACTTTGTTATACTCGACGAGGGGCCTTTGCTATACTCGATTAGAAAACTTTGTCATGCTCGACCAGGGGACTTTGCTATACTCGATCAGGGGACTTTGATATACTCGATCAGACTTGTTATACTCCACCAGGGGACATTGTTATACTCGATCAGGGGACTTTTTTATACTCGACCAGAGGACTTTGTTATACTCAATCAGGGGATATGTTATACTTGATCAGGGACTTTGTTATACTCAACCAGGGGACTTTGTTTTACTCGACCAAGGGACTTTGCTATAGTCGACCAGGGGAATTTGTTATACTCGATTAGGGGACTTTGTTATACTCGACCAGGGGACTTTTTTATACTTGATCAGGGGACTTTGTCATACTTGACCAGAGTCCATTGTTATACTCGATCGGGGGACTTTGTTATACTCGATGAGTGGACTTTCCTATATTTGACCAATGGACTTTGCTATACTCGATGAGGGGCCTTTGTTATACTCGATGAGGGGACATTGTTATACTCGACCAGGGGACTTTGTTATACTCGATGAGGGGACTTTGTTATACTCGACCAGAGGACATGTTATACTCGATTAGAAAACTTTGTTATACTCGACCAGGGGACTTTGTTATACTCGATCAGGGGACTTTTTTGTACTCGAACCAGAGGACTTTGTTATACCCGATCAGAGGACTTTGTTATACTCGACCAGGGGACTTTTTTATACTTGATCAATGGACTTTGTTATACTCAATGAGGGACCTTTGTTATACTCGATCAGGGGACTTTTTTATACTTGACCAGAGGACTTTGTTATACTCGATTAGGGGATATGTTATACTCGATCAGTGGACTTTGTTATACTCGATTAGGGGCCTTTGTTTTACTCGATGAGGGGGCTTTGTTATACTCAACCAGGGGACTTTTTTATAATCGATCAGGGAACTTTGTTATACTCAACCAGGGGACATTTTCAAAATTAAACAGGGGACTTTGTCATACTCGATCAGGGGAATTTTGTTATACTCGATCAGGGGATATGTTATATTCGATCAGGGGACTTTGTTATACTCAACCAGAGGACTTTGTTATACTGGATCAGGGGAATTTGTTATACTCAATCAGGGGACTTTGTTTTACACGATGAGGGGCTTTTGTTATCCTCGATCAGGGGACTTTGTTATACTCGACCAGGGGACTTTTTTATACTCGATCAGGGGACTTTGTTATACTCGACCAGAGGACTTTGTTATACTCGATCAGGGGATATGTTATACTCGATGAGGGGACTTTGCTATACTTGATTAGGGGACTTTGTTATACTCGATCAGGGGAATTTTGTTATACTCGATCAGAGGACTTGTTATTCTCGACCAGGGGCCTTTGTTATACTCGATAAGAAAACTTTGTTATACTCGACCAGGGTACTTTGTTATACTCGATCAAGGGACTTTTGTTATACTCGATCAGGGGACTTTCGTTATACTCGTCAGGGGCCTTTGTTATACTCGATCAGGAGACTTTGTTATACTCGTTAAGGGGACTTTGTTATACTCGATAAGGGAATTTGTTATACTCGATAAGGGGACTTTGTTAGACTCGAACAGGGACTTTGTTATACTCGACCAGGGGACTTTGTTATACTCGTCCAGGGGGCTTTGTTATACTCGATCAGGGACTTTCTTATACTCGATCAGGGTACTTTGTCTTACTCGATCAGGGCCCTTTGCTATACTCGACCAGGGGACTTTGTTTAAAAACGATCAGGGGACTTTGTTATGCTCGATATGGGGACTTTGTTATACTGGGCCAGGGGACTTTTTTATGCTCGATCAGGGGACTTTGTTATACTCGATCAAGGGACTTTTGTTATACTCGATCAGGGGACATTGTTATACTCGACCAGGGGCCTTTGTTATACTCGATCACCGGACTTTGTTATACTCGATAAGGGGTCTTTGTAATACTCTATAAGGGGAATTTGTTATACTCGATAAGGGGACTTTGTTAGACTCGAACAGGGGACTTTGTTATACTCGACCAGGGGACCTTGTTATACTCGATTAGGCGGCTTAGTTATACTCGATCAGGTGACTTTGTTATACTCGATGAGGGGCTTTTCTTATACTTGATCAGGGGCCTTTGTTATACTAGATCAGTGGACTTTGTTATACTCGATTAGGGGCCTTTTTTGGACTCGATTAGGGGCCTTTGTTATACTCGATCAGGGGACTTTCTTATACCCGATCAAGGGACTTTCTTATACCCGAGCAGGGGGCTTTGTTATACTTGATGAGGGGACTTTGTTATATTCGATGAGGAGGTTTTGTTATACTCGGCAGGGGACATTGCTATACTCGACCAGGGGACTTTGTTATATTCGATCAGGGGACTTGCTATACTCGACCAGGGGACTTTTCTATACCTGACCGATGGACTTTGTTATACTAGATGAGAGGCCTTTGTTATACTTGATCAATGGACTTTGTTATACTCAAAGAGTGACCTTTGTTATAGTCGATCAGGGGACTTTTTTATACTCGACCAGAGGACTTTGTTATACTCGATGAGGGGATATGTTATACTCGATCACTGGACTTTGTTATACTCGATTAGGGGCCTTTGTTTTACTCGATGAGGGGGCTTTGTTATACTCGACCAGGGGACTTTTTTATACTCGATCAGGGAACTTTGTTATACTCAACCAGGAGACTTTTTCAAAATTAAACAGGGGACTTTGTCATACTCGATCAGGGGAATTTTGTTATACTCGATCAGGGGATATGTTATATTCGATCGGGGGACTTTGTTATACTCAACCAGAGGACTTTGTTATACTCGATCAGGGGATTTTGTTATACTCAATCAGGGGACTTTGTTATGCTCGATCTCGGGACTTTGTTATCCTCGATCAGGGGACTTTTTTATACTTGACCAATGGACTTTGTTATACTAGATGAGAGGCCTTTGTTATACTTGATCTGGGGACTTTGTTATACTCGATCAGAGGACTTTGATATACTCGATCAGGGGATGTGTTATACTCGATGAGGGGACTTTGCTATACTTGATTAGGGGACTTTGTTATACTCGATCATGGGAATTTTGTTATACTCGATCAGACGACTTTGTTATACTCGACCAGGGGCCTTTGTTATACTCGATAAGAAAACTTTGTTATACTCGACCAGGGTACTTTGTTATACTCGATCAAGGGACTTTTGTTATACTCGATCAGGGGACTTTGTTATACTCGTCCAGGGGCCTTTGTTATACTCGATCACTAGACTTTGTTATACTCGTTAAAGGGACTTTGTTATACTCGATAAGGGGAATTTGTTATACTCGATAAGGGGACTTTGTTAGACTCGAACAGGGGACTTTGTTATACTCGACCAGAGAACTTTGTTATACTCGATTAGGCGTATTTGTTATTCTCGATCAGGGGACTTTGTTATACTCGATTAGGGGCCTTTGTTATACTCGAGAAGGGGGCTGTGTTAAACTCGACCAGGGGACTTTGTTATACTCGATCTGGAGGCTTTGTTATTCTCGATCAGGGGACTTTGCTATACTCGACCAGGGGACTTTGTTATACTCGATCAGGGGTCTTTGTTATACCCGACCAGGGGACTTTTTTATACTTGACCAATGGACTTTGTTATACTCGATGAGAGGCTTTTGTTGTACTCGATCTGGCGACTTTATTATACTCGAGCAGTGGACTTTGTTATACTCCATCAGGGGACTTTGTTATACTCAATCAGGGGACTTTGTTATACTCGATTAGGGCCCTTTGTTATACTCGATGAGAGGGCTTTGTTATACTCGACCAGGGGACTTTGTTATACTCGATCAGGGGACTTTGTTATACTCGACCAGGGGACTTTTTTATAATTAATCAGGGGAGTTTGTCATACTCGATCAGTGGACTTTCCTATATTTGACCAATGGACTTTGCTATACTCGATGAGGGGCTTTTGTTATACTCGATTTGGGGACTTTGTTATTATCGACCAGGAGACTTTGTTATACTCGATCATGGGACTTTGTTATACTCGAGCAGAGGACTTTGCTATACTCGATCAGGGGATATGTTATACTCGATTAGGGGACTTTGTTATACTTGATTAGGGGACTTTGTTATACTCGATCAGGGGACTTTGTTATACTCGATCAGAAGACTTTGTTATACTCGACGAGGGGCCTTTGCTATCCTCGATTAGAAAACTTTGTTATGCTCGACCAGGGGACTTTGCTATACTCGATCAGGGGACTTTGATATACTCGATCAGGGACTTTGTTATACTCGTCCAGGGGGCTTTGTTATACTACGATCAGGGGACTTTGTTATTCTCGACCAGGGGACTTTGTTATACTCCACCAGGGGACATTGTTATACTCGATCAGGGGACTTTTTTATACTCGACCAGAGGACTTTGTTATACTCAATCAGGGGATATGTTATACTTGATCAGGGACTTTGTTATACTCAACCAGGGGACTTTGTTATACTCGACCAGGGGACTTTGCTATAGTCGACCAGGGGAATTTGTTATACTCGATTAGGGGACTTTGTTATACTCGACCAGGGGACTTTTTTATACTTGATCAGGGGACTTTGTCATACTTGACCAGAGTCCATTGTTATACTCGATCGGGGGACTTTGTTATACTCGATGAGTGGACTTTCCTATATTTGACCAATGGACTTTGCTATACTCGATGAGGGGCCTTTGTTATACTCGATGAGGGGACATTGTTATACTCGACCAGGGGACTTTGTTATACTCGATGAGGGGACTTTGTTATACTCGACCAGAGGACATGTTATACTAGATTAGAAAACTTTATTATACTTTCGACCAGGGTACTTTTTATACTCGATCAAGGACTTTTGTTATACTCGATCAGGGGACTTTGTTATACTCGTCCAGGGGCCTTTGTTATACTCGATCACTAGACTTTGTTATACTCGTTAAAGGGACTTTGTTATACTCGATAAGGAATTTGTTATACTCGATAAGGGGACTTTGTTGGACTCGAACAGGGGACTTTGTTATACTCGATCAGGGGGTTATAATCGAGGGACTTTGTTATACTCGAGAAGGGGACTTTGTTATTACTCGATCAGGGGACTTTGTTATACTCGACCAGGGACTTTGTTATACTCAACCACTGGATCTTGGGACTTTGTTATACTCAATCAGGAGACTTTGTTATCTCGATTAGGGCCTTTGTTATACTCGATCTTTGTTATACTCGACCAGGGGACTTTTTATACTTGACCAATGGACTTTGTTATACTCGATGAGGAGGCTTTTGTACTCGATCTGGCGACTTTATTATACTCGAGCAGTGGACTTTGTTATACTCCATCAGGGACTTTGTTATACTCAATCAGGGGACTTTGTTATACTCGATTAGGGCCATTTGTTATACTCGATGAGAGGGCTTTGTTATACTCGACCAGGGGACTTTGTTATACTCGATCAGGGAACTTTGTTATACTCGACCAGGGGACTTTTTTATAATTAATCAGGGGAGTTTGTCATACTCGATCAGTGGACTTTCCTATATTTGACCAATGGACTTTGCTATACTCGATGAGGGGCTTTTGTTATACTCGATTTGGGGACTTTGTTATTATCGACCAGGAGACTTTGTTATACTCGATCATGGGACTTTGTTATACTCGAGCAGAGGACTTTGCTATACCCGATCAGGGGATATGTTATACTCGATCAGGGGACTTTGTTATACTTGATTAGGGGACTTTGTTATACTCGATCAGGGGACTTTATTATACTCGATCAGAAGACTTTGTTATACTCGACGAGGGGCCTTTGCTATACTCGATTAGAAAACTTTGTTATGCTCGACCAGGGGGCTTTGCTATACTCGATCAGGGGACTTTGATATACTCGATCAGGGACTTTGTTATACTCCACCAGGGGACATTGTTATACTCGATCAGGGGACTTTTTTATACTCGACCAGAGGACTTTGTTATACTCAATCAGGGGATATGTTATACTTGATCAGGGACTTTGTTATACTCAACCAGGGGACTTTGTTATACTCGACCAGGGGACTTTGCTATAGTGGACCAGGGGAATTTGTTATACTCGATTAGGGAACTTTGTTATACTCGACCAGGGACTTTTTTATACTTGATCAGGGGACTTTGTCATACTTGACCAGAGTCCATTGTTATACTCGATCGGGGGACTTTGTTATACTCGATGAGTGGACTTTCCTATATTTGACCAATGGACTTTGCTATACTCGATGAGGGGCCTTTGTTATACTCGATGAGGGGACATTGTTATACTCGACCAGGGGACTTTGTTATACTCGATGAGGGGACTTTGTTATACTCGACCAGAGGACATGTTATACTCGATTAGAAAACTTTGTTATACTCGACCAGGGGACATTGTTATACTCGATCAGGGGACTTTTTTGTACTCGACAAGAGGACTTTGTTATACTCAATCCGGGGATATGTTATACTTGATCAGGGGACTTTGTTATACTCAACCAGGGGACTTTGTTATACTCGATTAGGGGCCTCTTTTATACTCAATGAGGGGGCATTGTTAAACTCGATCAGGGGACTTTGCTATAGTCGACCAGGGGACTTTGTTATACTCGATTAGGGGACTTTGTTATACTCGACCAGGGGATTTTTTTATACTTGATCAGGGGACTTTGTCATACTTGACCAGAGGCCATTGTTTTACTCGATCGGGGGACTTTGTTATACTCGATGAGTGGACTTTCCTATATTTGACCAATGGACTTTGCTATACTCGATGAGGGGCCTTTGTTATAGTCGATCAGGGGACATTGTTATATTCGACAAGGGGACTTTGTTATACTCGATGAGGGGACTTTGTTATACTCGACCAGAGGACTTTATTATACTCGATCAGGAGATATGTTATACTCGATCAGGGGACTTTTTTATATTCGAACAGAGGACTTTGTTATACTCGACGAGGGGCCTTTGTTATACTCGATTAGAAAACTTTGTTATACTCGACCAGGAGAATTTGTTATATTCGAATAGGGGACTTTGTTATACTGCACCAGGGACTTTGTTATATTCGATCAGGGGATATGCTATACTCGACCAGGGGACTTTGTTATACACGATTAGGGGACTTTGTTATACTCGACCAGTGGCTTTTTTATACATGGCCAATGGACTTTGTTATACTCAATGAGGGGCCTTTGTTATACTCGATCAGGGGACTTTGTTATACACGTCCAGGGGACTTTGTTATACGCAATCAGGGGACTTTTTCATACTCGACCAGAAGACTTTGTTATACTCGATCAGGGGATATGTTATACTCGTCCAGGGGACTTTGTTATACTCGATCAGGGGACTTTGTTATACGCGACCAGGGGACTTTTTTGAACTTGATTAGGGGACTTTGTCCTACTCGATCAGTGGACTTTCCTATATATGACCAATGTTATACTCGATGAGGGGCCTTTGTTATACTCGATCAGGGGACTTTGCTATACTCGACAAGGGGACTTTGTTATACTCGATCAGGGGAGTGTGTTATACTCGACCAGAGGAATTTGTTATACTCGATCAAAGGATATGTTATATTCGATCAGGGGACTTTGTTATACTCAATCAGGGGACTTTTTTTTACTTGATTAGGGGACTTTTTTATACTCGATCAAAGGACTTTGTTATACTTGATCAGAGGACTTTGTTATACTCGACCAGGAGCCTTTGTTATACTCGATTAGAAAACTTTGTTATACTCGACCAGGGGACTTTGTTATATTCCATCAGGGACTCTGTTATACTCGATCAGGGGATATGTTATACTCGATAAGGGGACTTTGTTATACTCGGTTCAGGGGACTTTGTTATACTCGTCCAGGGGGCTTTGTTATACTAGGATCAGGGGACTTTGTTATGCTTGATCAGGGTAATTTGTTCTACTCGATCAGGGCCCTTTGTTATACTCGACCAAGGGACTTTGTTATAATCGATTAGGTGACTTTGTTATGCTCGATCTGGGGACTTTGTTAAACTGGGCCACGAGACGTTGTTATACTTGATCAGGGGATTTTTGTTATACTCGATCAGGGGACTTTGTTATTCTCGACCAGAGGCCTTTGTTATACTCGATCAGGGGACTTTGTTATACTCGACCACGGGACTTTGTTATCCTCGATTAGGCGGCTTTGTTATAATCGATCAGGGGACTTTGTTATACTCGATGAGGGGCCTTTGTTATACTCGACCAGAGGCCTTTGTTATACTAGATCAGGGAACTTTGTTATACTCGATTAGGGGCCTTTTTTGGACTCGATGAAGGACTTTTGTTATACTCGATCAGGAGACTTTGTTATACTCGATCAGGGGACCTACTTATACTCGAGCAGGGGGCTTTATTATACTCGAACAGGGGACTTTTTTATACTCGACCAGAGGACTTTGTTAAACTCGACCAGGGGCTATGTTATACTTGATCAAGGGACTTTGTTATACTCGTCCAGGGGACTTTTTATACTTGACCAATGGACTTTGTTATACTCAATGAGGGAGGCCATTGCTCTCAGGTGACTTTGTATATAGTTCAGGTGTCTTTGTTATACTCGTCCAGTGGGCTTTGTTATACTAGGATCAGGGGACTTTGTTATACTCGATCAGGGGACTTTGTTATACACGACCAGGGGACTTTGTTATACGCGATCAAGGGACTTTTTTATCCTCGACCAGAGGACTTTGTTATACTCGATTAGGGGATATGTTATACTCGATCAGGGGACTTTGTTATACTCAACCAGAGTACTTTGTTATACTCGATCAGGGGACTTAGTTATACTAAATCAAGGGACTTTGTTATACTCGAATAGGGGCCTTTGTTATACTCGACCAGGAGACTTTGTTATACTCGATCAGGGGACATTGTTATACTCGACCAGGGGACTTTTTTATACTTGATCAGGGGAGTTTGTCATACTCGATCAGTGGACTTTCCTATATTTGACCAATGGACTTTGCTATACTCGACCAGGGGACATTGTTATACTCGATCAGCGGACTTTGTTATACTCGACCAGAGAACTTTGTTATACTCGCTATGGGGTTATGTTATATTCGATCAGGGGACTTTGTTATACTCGATTAGGTGACTTTGTTTTACTTGATTAGGGGACTTTTTTATACTCGATCAAAGGACTTTGTTATACTGGACCAGGGGACTTTGTTATACTCGATTAGGCGGCTTAGTTATACTCGATCAGGTGACTTTGTTATACTCGATGAGGGGCTTTTCTTATACTTGATCAGGGGCCTTTGTTATACTAGATCAGTGGACTTTGTTATACTCGATTAGGGGCCTTTTTTGGACTCGATCAGGGGCCTTTGTTATACTCGATTAGGGGACTTTCTTATACCCGATCAAGGGACTTTCTTATACCCGAGCAGGGGGCTTTGTTATACTCGATGAGGGGACTTTGTTATATTCGATGAGGAGGTTTTGTTATACTCGGCAGGGGACTTTGTTATACTCGACCAGGGGACTTTGTTATATTCGATTAGGGGACTTGCTATACTCGACCAGGGGACTTTTCTATACCTGACCAATGGACTTTGTTATACTAGATGAGAGGCCTTTGTTATACTTGATCAATGGACTTTGTTATACTCAATGAGTGACCTTTGTTATAGTCGATCAGGGGACTTTTTTATACTCGACCAGAGGACTTTGTTGTACTCGATGAGGGGATATGTTATACTCGATCACTGGACTTTGTTACACTCGATTAGGGGCCTTTGTTTTAATCGATGAGGGGGCTTTGTTATACTCGACCAGGGGACTTTTTTATACTCGATCAGGGAACTTTGTTATACTCAACCAGGGAACTTTTTCAAAATAAAAAAAAGGGGACTTTGTCATATTCGATCAGGGGAATTTTGTTATACACGATTAGGTGATATGTTATATTCGATCAGGGGACTTTGTTATACTCAACCAGAGGACTTTGTTATACTCGATCAGGGGACTTTGCTACACTCAATCAGGGGACTTTGTTATGCTCGATCTGGGGACTTTGTTATCCTCGATCAGGGGACTTTGCTATACTCGACCAGGGGACTTTGTTATACTCGATCAGGGGTCTTTGTTATACTCAACCAGGGGACTTTTTTATACTTGACCAATGGACTTTGTTATACTAGATGAGGCCTGTTATACTCGATCTGGGGACTTTGTTATACTCGAGAAGGGGACTTTTTTATACTCGATCAGGGGCTTTGTTATACTCGACCAGTGGACTTTGTTATACTCGATCAGGGGATGTGTTATACTCGATGAGGGGACTTTGCTATACTTGATTAGGGGACTTTGTTATACTCGATCAGGGAATTTTGTTATACTCGATCAGAGGACTTTGTTATACTCGACCAGGGGCCTTTGTTATACTCGATAAGAAAACTTTGTTATACTCGACCAGGGTACTTTGTTATACTCGATCAAGGGACTTTTGTTATACTCGATCAGGGGACTTTGTTATACTCGTCCAGGGGCCTTTGTTATACTCGATCACTAGACTTTGTTAAACTCGTTAAAGGGACTTTGTTATACTCGATAAGGGGAATTTGTTATACTCGATAAGGGGACTTTGTTAGACTCGAACAGGGGACTTTGTTATACTCGACCAGGGAACTTTGTTATACTCGATTAGGCGGATTTGTTATTCTCGATCAGGGGACTTTGTTATACTCGATCAGGGGCCTTTGTTATACTCGAGAAGGGGGCTGTGTTAAACTCGACCAGGGGACTTTGTTATACTCGATCTGGAGGCTTTGTTATTTTCGATCAGGGGACTTTGCTATACTCGACTAGGGGACTTTGTTATACTCGATCAGGGGTCTTTGTTATACTCGACCAGGGGACTTTTTTATACTTGACCAATGGACTTTGTTATACTCGATGATAGGCTTTTGTTGTACTCGATCTGGCGACTTTATTACACTCGAGCAGGGGACTTTGTTATACTCCATCAGGGGACTTTGTTATACTCAATCAGGGGACTTTGTTATACTCGATTAGGGCCCTTTGTTATACTCGATGAGAGGGCTTTGTTATACTCGACCAGGGGACTTTGTTATACTCGATCAGGGGACTTTGTTATACTCGACCAGGGGACTTTTTTATAATTAATCAGGGGACTTTGTCTTACTCGATCAGTGGACTTTCCTATATTTGACCAATGGACTTTGCTATACTCGATGAGGGGCTTTTGTTATACTCGATCTTCGGACTTTGTTATTATCGACCAGGAGACTTTGTTATACTCGATCATGGGACTTTGTTATACTCGAGCAGAGGACTTTGCTATACTCGATCAGGGGATATGTTATACTCGATCAGGGGACTTTACTTGATTAGGGGACTTTGTTATACTCGATCAGGGGACTTTGTTATACTCGATCAGAAGACTTTGTTATACTCGACGAGGGGCCTTTGCTATACTCGATTAGAAAACTTTGTTATACTCGACCAGGGGACTTTGCTATACTCGATCAAGGGACTTTGATATACTCGATCAGGGACTTTGTTATACTCGTCCAGGGGGCTTTGTTATACTAGGATCAGGGGACTTTGTTATTCTCGACCAGAGGACTTTGTTATACTCGAACAGAGGCATTTGTTATACTCGGTCAGGGGACTTTGTTATGCTCGATCTGGGGAGTTTGTTATACTGGGCCAGGAGACTTTGTTATACTCGATTAGGGGATATGTTATACTCGATCAGGGGATTGCGTTATACTGGAACAGGGGACTTTGTGTTACTCGATCAGGGGACTTTGTTATATTCAATAAGGGGACTTAATGTTAGACTCGAACAGGGGACTTTTTTATACCTGACCAATGGACTTTGTTATACTCGATTAGGGGCCTTTGTTATACTCGATGAGGGGGCTTTGTTTTGCTCGACCAGGGGACTTTTTCATACTTGATCAGGGGACTTTGTTATACTCGATCAGGGGACTTTGTTATACTCGATCAGTGGACTTTTCTATATTTGACCAATAGACTTTACTATACTCGATGAGGGGCCTTTGTTATACTCGATCAGGGACTTTGTTATAGTCGACCAGGGGACTTTGTTATACTCGATTAGGGGACTTTGTTATACTCGATCAATAGGCTTTGTTATACTTGATGAGGGGACTTGCTATACTCGACCAGGGGACTTTGTTATACTCGATCAGGGGACTTTGTTATACTCGAGCAGGAGACTTTGTTATACTCGATCAGGGGACTTTTTTATACTCGACCAGAGGACTTTGTTATACTCGATCAGGGGATATGTTATACTCGTCCAGGGGGCTTTGTTATACTAGGATCAGGGGACTTTGTTATGCTCGATCAGGGGACATTGTCTTACTCGATCAGGGCCCTTTGTTATACTCGACCAGGAGAATTTGTTATAATCGATTAGGGGACTCTGTTATGCTCGATCTAGGGTCTTTGTTAAACTAGGCCAGGAGACGTTGTTATACTCGATCAAGGGATATGTTATACTCGATCAGGGGACTTTGTTATACTGGACCAGGGGACTTTTTATACTTGACCAACGGACTTTTTTATACTCGAAAAGGGGCCTTTCTTATACTCGATCAGGGGACTTTGTTATACTCGAGCAGGGGACTTTTTTATATTCGATCAGGGGACTTTTTTATACTCGACCAGAGGATTTTGTTTTATTCGATTAGGGGACTTTGTTATACTCGACCAGGGGACTTTTTTATACTCGACCAGAGGACTTTGTTATACTCGAACAGGGGATATGTTATACTCGATAAGGGGACTTTGTTATACTCAACCAGAGGACTTTGTTATACTCAATCAGGGGACTTTGTTATACTCGATTAGGGCCTTTGTTATACTCGATGAGGGGGCTTTGTTATACTCGACCAGGGGACTTTGCTATACTCGACCAGGGGACTTTGTTATACTCGACCAGGGGACTTTGCTATACTCGAGCAGGAGACTTTGTTATACTCGATCAGGGGACTTTTTTATACTCGACCAGAGGACTTTGTTATACTCGATCAGGGGATATGTTATACTCGTCCAGGGGGCTTTGTTATACTAGGATTAGGGGACTTTGTTATGCTCGATCAGGGGACATTGTCTTACTCGATCAGGGCCCTTTGTTATACTCGACCAGGAGATTTTGTTATAATCGATTAGGGGACTCTGTTATGCTCGATCTAGGGTCTTTGTTAAACTGGGCCAGGAGACGTTGTTATACTCGATCAAGGGATATGTTATACTCGATCAGGGGACTTTGTTATACTGGACCAGGGGACTTTTTATACTTGACCAACGGACTTTGTTATACTCGATAAGGGGCCTTTCTTATACTCGATCAGGGGACTTTGTTATACTCGAGCAGGGGACTTTGCTATACTCGACCAGGGGACTTTGTTATACTCGATCAGGGGACTTTTTTATACTCGAGCAGGAGACTTTGTTATATTCGATCAGGGGACTTTTTTTATACTCGACCAGAGGACTTTGTTTTATTCGATTAGGGGACTTTGTTATACTCGACCAGGGGACTTTTTTATACTCGACCAGAGGACTTTGTTATACTCGAACAGGGGATATGTTATACTCGATCAGGGGACTTTGTTATACTCAACCAGAGGACTTTGTTATACTCAATCAGGGGACTTTGTTATACTCGATTAGGGGCCTTTGTTATACTCGATGAGGGGGCTTTGTTATACTCGACCAGGGGACATTGCTATACTCGACCAGGGGACATTGTTATACTCGATCAGGGACTTTGTTATACTCGACCAGGGTACTCTTTTATACTTGATCAGGGGACTTTGTCATACTCGATCAGTGGACTTTCCTATATTTGACCAATGGACTTTGCTATAATCGATGAGGGGCCTTTGTTATACTCGATCAGGGGACTTTGTTATACTCGACCAGTGGACTTTGTTATACTCGATCAGGGGATATGTTATACGCGATGAGGGTACTTTGTTATACTTGATTAGGGGACTTTGTTATCCTCGATCAGAGGACTTTGTTATACTTGATCAGAGGACTTTGTTATACTTAGCCAGGGGCCTTTGTTATCCTCGATTAGAAAACTTTGTTATACTCGACCAGGGGACTTTGTTATACTCCACCAGGGACTTTGTTATACTCGATCAGGGGATATGTTATACTCGATCAGGGGACTTTGTTATACATGGTTCAGGGGACTTTGTTATACTCGTCCAGGGGGCTTTGTTATACTAGGATCAGGGGACTTTGTTATACTCGATCAGGGGACTTTGTCTTACTCGATCAGGGCCCTTTGCTATACTCGACCGGGGGACTTTGTTATAATCGATTAGGGGACTTTGGTATGCTCGATCTAGGGACTTTGTTATACTGGGCCAGGGGACATTTTTATACTTGATCAGGGATCATTGTTACGCTGCACCAGGGGACATTTTTATTCTCGATTAGGGGACTTTGTTATACTCGGTTAGGGGACTTTTGTTATACTCGATCAGGGGACTTTGTTATACTCGACCAGGGGCCTTTGTTATACTCGAAAAGGGGACTTTGTTTTACTCGATAAGGGACTTTCTTAGACTCGAACAGGTGACTTTGTTATACTCGATCAGGGGACTTTGTCTTACTCGATCAGGGCCCTTTGCTATACTCGACCGGGGGACTTTGTTATAATCGATCAGGGGACTTTAGTATGCTCGATCTAGGGACTTTGTTATACTGGGCCAGGGGACTTTTTTATACTCGATCAGGGACATTGTTACGCTGGACCAGGGGACATTTTTATTCTCGATTAGGAGACTTTGTTATACTCGATTAGAGGACTTTTGTTACACTAGATCAGGGCACTTTGTTATACTCGACCAGGGGCCTTTGTTATACTCGATTAGAAGACTTTGTTTTACTCGATAATGGGACTTTGATATACTCGATCAGGGGACTTTCTTATACTCGATGAGGGGCCTTTGTTATACTCGGTCAGGGGCCTTTGTTATACTCGATCAAGGGACTTTGTTATACTCGATTAGAGGCCTTTTTTGGACTCGATCAGGGGACTTTTTTATACTCGCGCAGGGGGCTTTGTTATACTCGATCAGGGGACTTTGTTATACTAGATCAGGAGGCTTTGTTAACCTCGATCAGGGGACTTTGCTATACTCGACCAGGGGACTTTGTTATACTCGATTAGGGGACTTTGTTATACGCGATCAGGAGGCTTTTTTATACTCGATCAGTGGACTTTGCTATCCTCGACCAGGGACCTTTGTTATACTCGATCATTGGAAGGCGTGGCGGATGGGACGGCGTGTTTGAATCAAGGGACTTTGTTATACTCGATTAGGGGACTTTGTTATACTCGACCAGGGAACTTTTTTATACTTGACCAATGGACTTTGTTATACTCGATGAGGGGCCTTTGTTATACTCGATGATGGGACTTTGTTATACTCCACCAGGGGACTTTGTTATACTCGATCAGGTGACTTTGTTATACTCGTTCAGGTGACTTTGTTATACTCGATCAGAGGACTTTGTTATACTCGATTAGGGGCCTTTGTTATACTCGATGACGGGGCTTTGTTATACTCGACCAGGGGACTTTGCTATAGTCGACCAGGGGACTTTGTTATAATCGATCAGGGGACTTTGTTATGCTCAATCTGGGGACTTTGTTATACTGGGCCTGGAGACTTTGTTATACTTGAGCAGGGGATTTGTTCTACTCGATTAGGGGACTTTGTTATACTGGACCAGGGGACTTTGTTATACTCGATCAGGGGACGTTGTTATACTCGATCAGGGGACTTTGTTAAACTCGTCTAGGGGGCTTTTTTATACTCGATCAGGGGACTTTGTTATAATCGATCAGGGGACTTTGTCTTGCTCGATGAGGTGGCTTTGTTTTACTCGACCAGAGGACTTTGCTATACTCGACCAGGGGACTTTGTTATACTCGATTAGGGGACTTTGTTATTCTTGACCAGGGGACTTTTTTATACTTGATCAGTGGACTTTGTCATACTTGAGCAGAGGCCATATTTATACTCGATCGGGAGACTTTGTTATACTCGATGTGTGGACTTTCCTATATTTAACCAATGGACTTTGCTATACTCGACGAGGGGCCTTTGTTATACTCGATCAGGGGACTTTGTTATACTCGATAAGGGGACTTTGTTTCACTGGATTAGGGGAATTTGTTATACTCGATAAGGGGACTTAATGTTAGACTCGAACAGGGGACTTTGTTATACTCGACGAGGGGACTTTGTTATACTCGATTAAACGGCTTTGTTATAATCGATCAGGGTACTTTGTTATACTCGATGAGGGGCCTTTGTTTTACTCGATCAGGGGACTTTGTTATACACGACCAGGGGACTTTGTTATACTCGATCAGGGGATATGTTATACTCGAACAGGGGACTTTGCAATATTCAACCAGAGGACTTTGTTAAACTCGATCAGGGGAATTTGTTATACCCAATCAGGGGACTTTGTTATACTCGATAAGGGGCCTTTGTTATACTCGACCAGGGGACTTTGTTATACTCGATCAGGGGACTTTGTTATACTCGACCAGGGGACTTTTGTATACTTGATCAGGGGACTTTGTCATACTCGATCAGTGGACTCTCCTATATTTGACCAATGGACTTTGCTATACTCGATGAGGGGACTTTGTTTTACTCGACCAGGGGACTTTGTTATAATCGATCAGGTGATTTTGTTATACTCGACCAGAGGACTTTGTTATACTCGAGCAGGGGATATGTTATACTTAATCAGGGGACTTTGTTATACTTGATCAGGGGACTTTGTTATACTTGATTAGGGGACTTTTTTATACTCGATCAAAGGACTTTGTTGTACTTGATCAGAAGACTTTGTTATACACAACCAGGGGCCTTTGTTATACTCGATTAGAAAACTTTGTTATACTCGACCATGGGACTTTGTTATATTCGATTAGGGGACTTTGTTATACTCGACCAGGGGACTTTTTTATACTTGACTAATGGACTTTGTTATACTCAATGAGGGGCCTTTGTTATACTCGATCAGGGGACTTTGTTATACTCGACCAGGGGACTTTGTTATACTCGATCAGGTGATATGTTATACTCGATCAGGGGACTTTGTTATACTCGATCAGGGGACTTTGTTACACTTGATTAGGGGACTTTGTTATCCTCGATCAGGGGACTTTGTTATACTAGATCAGAGGACTTTGTTATACTCGGCCAGGGGCCTTTGTTATACTCGATTAGAAAACTTTGTTATACTCGACCAGGGGACTTTGTTATACTCCACCAGTGGACTTTTTTATACTTGTCCAATGGACTTTGTTATACTCAATGAGGGGCCTTTGTTATACCCGATCAGGGGACTTTGTTACACTCGACCAGGCGACTTTCTCATACTTGATCAGGGGACTTTGACATACTCGATCAATGGACTTTCCTATATTTGACCAATGGACTTTACTATAATCGATGAGGGTCCTTTGTTATTCTCGATCAGGGACTTAGTTATACTCGACCAGGGGACTTTGTTATACTTGGTTAGGGGACTTTGTTATACTCGATCAAAGTACTTTGATATACTTAATCACAGGACTTTGTTATACTCGACCAGGGGCCTTTGTTATACTCGATTAGAAAACTTTGTTAGACTCGACCAGGGGCCTTTGTTATACTCGATTAGAAAACTTTGTTATACTCGACCAGGGGACTTTGTTATACTCCACCAGGAACTTTGTTATACTCGATCAGGGGATATGTTATACTCGATCAGGGACTGTGTTATACTTGGTTCAGGGTACTTTGTTATACTCGTCCAGGGGTCTTTGATATAATAGGATCATTGGACATTGTTATGCTCGAACTAGGGGACTTTGTCTTACTCGATCAGGACCCTTTGCTTTACTTGACCAGGGGAATTTGTTATAATCGATTAGGGGACTCTGTTATGCTCGATCTAGGGTCTTTGTTAAACTGGGCCAGGAGACGTTGTTATACTCGATCAAGGGATATGTTATTCTCGATCAGGGGACTTTGTTATACTGGACCAGGGGACTTTTTTATACTTGACCAATGGACTTTGTTATACTCGATGAGGGGCCTTTGTTATACTCGATCAGGGGACTTTGTTATACTCGAGCAGGGGACTTTGTTATATTCGATCAGGGGACTTTTTTATACTCGACCAGAGGACTTTGTTTTATTCGATTAGGGGACTTTGTTATACTCGACCAGGGGACTTTTTTATACTTGACCAATGGACTTTGTTATACTCAATGAAGGGCCTTTGTTATACTCGATCAGGGGACTTTGTTATACACGATCAGGGGACTTTGTTATACGCGATCGGGGGACTATTTTTATACTCGACCAGAGGACTTTGTTATACTCGATCAGGGGATATGTTATACTCGATCAGGGGACTTTGTTATACTCAACCAGAGGGCTTTGTTATACTCAATCAGGCGACTTTGTTATACTCGGTTAGGGGCCTTTGTTATACTCGATGAGGGGGCTTTGTTATACTCGACCAAGGGACTTTGCTATGCTCGAACAGGGGACTTTGTTACACTCGATCAGGGGACTTTGTTATACTCGACCAGGGTACTCTTTTATACTTGATCTGGGGACTTTGTCATACTCGATCAGTGGACTTTCCTATATTTGACCAATGGACTGTGCTATACTCGATGAGGGGTCTTTGTTATACTTGATCAGGGGACTTTGCTTTACTCGACCAGAAGACTTTGTTATTCTCGATCATGGGATATGTTATACTCGATCAGGGTACTTTGTTATACACGATCAGGGGACTTTGTTATACTTGATTAGGTGACTTTGTTATCCTCGATCAGGGGACTTTGTTATACTTGATCAGAGGACTTTGTTATACTCGGCCAGGGGCCTATGTTATCCTCGATTAGAAAACTTTGTTATACCTGACCTGGGGACTTTGTTATACTCCACCAGGGACTTTGTTATACTCGATCAGGGGATATGTTATTCTCGATCAGGGGACTTTGTTATACTCGATTAGGGGACTTTTGTTACACTCGATCAGGGGACTTTGGTATACTCGACCAGGGGCCTTTGTTATACTCGATTACGGGACTTTGTTTTACTCGATAAGGGGACTTTGTTATACTCGACCAGGGTACTTTGTTATACTCTATTAGGCGGCTTTGTTATACTCGATCAGGAGACTTTCTTTTACTCGATGAGGGGCCTTTGTTATACTCGGTCAGGGGCCTTTGTTATACTAGATCAAGGGACTTTGTTATACTCGATCAGGGGACTTTGTTATACTAGATCAGGAGGCTTTGTTAACCTCGATCAGGGGACTTTGCTATACTCGACCAGGGGACTTTGTTATACTCGAGCAGGGGGCTTTGTTATACTCGATTAGGGGACTTTGTTATAATCGATCATGAGGCTTTTTTATACTCGATCAGGAGACTTTGCTATCCTCGACCAGGGGACTTTGTTATACTCGATCAGGGAACTTTTTTATACATGACCAATGGACTTTGTTATACTCTATGAGGGGCCTTTGTTATACTCGATGAGGGGACTTTGTTATACTCCACCAGGGGACATTGTTATACTCGATGAGGGTACTTTTTTATGCTCGACCAGAGGACTTTGTTATACTCAATCATGGGATATGTTATACTTGATCAGGGACTTTGTTATACTCAACCAGGGGACTTTGTTATACTCGACCAGGTGACTTTGCTATAGTCGACCAGGGGACTTTGTTATACTCGATTAGGGGACTTTGTTATACTCGACCAGGGGACTTTTTTATACTTGATCAGGGGACATTGTCATACTTGACCAGAGTCCATTGTTATACTCGATCGGGGGACTTTGATATACTCGATGAGTGGACTTTCCTATATTTGACCAATGGACTTTGCTATGCTCGATGAGGGGCCTTTGTTATACTCGATGAGGGGACATTGTTATACTCGACCAGGGGACTTTGTTAT
>NW_024713272.1:0-16036 GCF_018991925.1 Homarus americanus | reverse complement strand
CTCGTTGTTAATGGTTTCGGTTGCGATATTGCTCCACCAACGCTCACCACCACCAACAGCGCTCACCACCACCAGCAACATCATCACCGCCAGCAAGCAGCACTCACCACCACCAACAACAGCGCTCGCCACCACCAACAACACTCCGCCGCAACCACCAACAGCAACACTCCACTGCACCACCAACAACAGCACTCACCACCACCACTACCAACAGCGCACACACGCCTACAACAACAACAGCAGCGCTCACCACCACCAACAGCACTCCACCACCACCACCAACGACAGCACTCACCACCACCACCACCAGCAACAGCAGCACTCACCACCACCACCTCCAGCAGCAACAACCATCAACAGCAACCAGCAACAACAACAACAACAACCAGCACTCACCACCACCACCACCACCAGCAACCTCACCGCCCGCACCAACAACAGCGCTCACCAGCCGCTGGCAACAACCAACAACAACCAACCAGCAGCCAACGCTCGCATCACCACCAGCTTAACCAGCACTCACCACCACCACCAGCAGCACTCCACCACCACCACCAACAGCACTCCACTCACCACCAACAACGCTCAGCAGCAACACCAACAACGCTTCAGCAACAACAACAGCAACAACAGCACTCACCATCACCACCAGTAATAACACCGCTCCACCGCACCAGCAACATCACCGCCACCAGCAACGTCATCAGCAACACTTGTCCACCAGCAACATCAGCACTCACCCACCAACAACATCAGCAACACACTTAGCTTCACCAGCAACATCAGCGCTCACCACCACTCACCAGCGCAGCAACACTCACCACCACCTAACAACACTCACCGCCACCAGCAACATCATCAACAAAACTTAGCTTCCACCAGCAACATCAGCACTCACCACCACCAACAACATCAGCAACAACTGCACCACCAGCAACATCAGCACTCACCACCAGCAACACTCACCACCACCAACACTGGTAATCTCCACCAACGTAGCCTCACCACCGCCAACAGCACTCACCACCACCGCAAGCAACGCTCCTACCACCAACAGCATCAGCAACAACACTTGCTTACCAACAGCATCAGCACACACCACCACCAGCACTCGCTCACCACCAACAACACTCACCGAGACGCACTTGCCGCCAGCACCACCAGCACTCACCACCACCAACAACAACCTCGCACCACCGCCAGCGCTCACCACCACCAGCAACAGCACTCACCTGCACCAGCGACAAGCACTCACCACCACCACCACCACACCACCAACAACACTCACCACCACCAACAACAGTAACCACCACCAGCATCAGCACTCACCACCACCAGCAACACTCACCATTCACCAACAACACCAGCAACACTCACCACCACCAACAGTGACCTCCACCAGCATCAGCACCACCTGCACCAACAGCACTCACCACCACCACCAGCAGCTCGCCACCACCAACAACGTTAACCTCACGGCATCAGCCTCACCACCACCCAGCAGTGACATCCACCAGCATCAGCCTCTCCACCAGCAGCATCAGCAACAACACTTGCTTCCACCAGCAATATCGGCACTCACCTCCACTAGCACTCACCACCACCACCAGCACTCTACCACCACCTGCAACACTCACCACCACCACCAGCAACGAACCAACCAGCGCGCTACCAGCCAGCATCAGCACTCGACCACCAACATCAGCACTCACCCACCACCAGCACTCACCACCACCAACCAGCATCAGCGCCCCACCAGCAACATCGTCACTCCACCACCACCAACACTCACCACACCAGCAACAGGTGACTTATCACCAGCATCAGCACTCCACACCACCATCAGCACTCACCACCACCAGCAACCTCACCACCGCCAGCAGCACTGCACCAAACAGCACTCACCACCACCAGCAACTCTCACCACCGAGCAACATCAACAACAACAACAACGCTTAGCGCTTACCACCACCATCAACACTCACCACCACCATCAGCACTCACCACCAGCAACGCTCACCACCAACAACACTCACCGCCACCAGCCAACGCTCACTGCCAGCAACGCTCACCGCCACCAACGCACTCACCGCCACCAGCAACACTCCCCCCCCCACCAGCAACACTCCACCCCACCAACAGCACTCACCCTGCGCTCCACCTGCAACAGCAATCACCACCACCGCTTCACCTCACCACCAGCAACACTCACCACCACCAGCAACACTCACCACCACCAACAACATCAACAACAACGCCAGCTTCCACAAGCAATATCAGCACTCACCACCACCATCACTCACCACCAGCACTCCCACCACCAACAACATCAGCAACAACACTTGGCCCCACCAGCAACATCAGCACTCCCACCACCATCAGCACTCACCACCACAACAACACTCACCACCACCAACAACGCACTCACCACCACCAACAACACTCACCACCACCAACAGCACTCACCACCACCAACAGCACTCACCACCAACAACACTCACCACCACCAGCAACCAGTGGCTTAACCAGCATCAACACTCACCACCACGTCACGCCACCAGCAACACTCTCACCACCACCAACAACAAGCATTCACCACCACCAGCAACACTTTGCTGCCAGCAACATCAAGAGCTCACCACCGCAATCGGCTCACCACCACAACAACCTCTCCCACCACCAACAACAGCGTTCACCACCACCAACAACAACACTTGCTTTCACCAGCAGCATCAAAACTCACCACCACCATCAACAACACCACACCACCAACAGCAGTAACCTCCACCAGCAGCACTCACCGCACCAGCAATCACCACCACCATCAACACTCCCACCACTAACAGCAGTAACCTCCACCATCAGCACTCACCACCACCAACAACACTTACTTCCACCAGCATCAAAAGTCACCACCACCACCATCAGCTCTCACCACCACCACCATCAGCGCTCACCACCACCACCATCCGGCTCTCCACCACCAACAACACTCACCCACCATCAACACGCACCACCACCAACAACACTCACCACCACCAACCGCTCACCACCGCCAATGCACTCACCGCAACAGCAGTAACCTCCACCAGCATCAGCTCTCACCACACCATCAGCACACTGACCACCAGCAACACTCACCACCACCAACAGCACACACCACCAGCCAGCACTCACCACCAGCAACAGTAACTCCACCAGCATCAGCTCTCACCCACCATCAGCACACTACCACCAGCAAGCACTCACCACCACCAGCAACACTCCCACCAGCAACACTCCACCACCAGAACAGTAACATCACCAGCATCAGCTCTCAACCACCAACAACACTCACCACCACCAACAACAGTATCACCAGCATCAGCTCTCACCACCATCAGCATCACCACCAACAGCACTCACCACCAACAACACTCACCACCACCAGCAACACCACGCCAGCAATGCTCACCTGCACCAGCAACGGTGACCTCCACCAGCATCAGCACTCACCACCACCATCAGCACTCACCGCACCATCAACCACGCAGCACCAACAACATCAGCCAGCAACATTTGCTTTCACCAGCAGCATCAGCACTCACCACCACCATCAGCGCTCACCACCACCAACAACCGCTCACCCACCAACAGCAGTAACCTCCACCATCAGCACTCACCACCACCACCAGCAACACTCACCACCACCAGCAACACTCACCACCACCAACAATCCCCACCACCATCAGCACTCACCACCACTAACATCATTCACCACCATAACAACATTCCACCACCAACAACACTCACCTCCACCAACAACGATGACCTCACCAGCATCAGCCACCACCAGCAACAGTAACCTCACCAGCATCAGCACTCACACACACCAACAACACTCACCACCACCAACAACACTCACCACCACCAAACCAGCACTCACCACCACCGGCAACACTCACCACCACCAACAACACTCCGCCAGCAATCAACACTCACCTACCAACAACATCACCACCACCAACAGCACTCCACCACCAGCCAGCACTCACCACCACCAGCCAACACTCCACCACCAACAGCACTCACCACCACCATCAGCACTCACCACCCATCAACACTCACCACCACCAGCAGCACTCACCACCACCAACAATGGTAACCTCCACCAGCATCAGCACTCACCACCAACAAGCAGCCAGTGACATCACCAACATCAGCACTCACCACCAACAGCACTCACCACCACCAGCAACAGTGACCGCGCAACATCAGCACTCACCCCACCAGCACTCACTACCAGCAACAGTGACATCACCAGCATCAGCATTCACCACCACCATCAGCACTCACCACCACCACCAGCAACATCAGCAACAATAGTCACTTCCACCAGCAACATCAACACCACCAATACTCACCACCACCACCAACAGCACTCACCAGCCATCAACCAGCACTCACCACCACCATCAGCAACACTCACCACCACCATCAACAACACTCACCACCAGCAACGGTAACCTCCACCAACACCAGCACTCACCACCACCAACAACATGTACCATCCCCAGCATCAGCACTCACCACCACCAACAGCCACCACCACCAACAACACTCACCACCACCAGCAACGCTCACCACCACCAGCAACAGTAACCTCCACCAACATCAGCCTCACCACCACCAACAACACTCACCACCACCAACAACTCACCACCACATCAGCACTCACCACCACCAGCAGCACTCACCACCTCAACAACAGTAACCTCCACCAACATCAGCACTCACCACCACCAACAACAGCACTCACCACCACCATCAACAACACTCTACCAGCAGCAGTAACCTCACCAGCATCAACCACCACCAACAGCAGTGACATCACCAGCATCCACCCACTCACCCACCACCAACAACCACTCACCACCACCAGCAACAACACTCACCACCACCGGCAACCTCCACCACCAGCAACGGTAACCACTCACCAGCATCAGCACTCACCACCACCAACAACACTCCCGCACCACCAGCACTCGCCACCATCAGCACTCACCACCACCAGCAACACTCACCACCTCAAGCAACGGTGACCTCCACCAACATCAACACTCACCACCACCAGCAAGTAACCTCCACCAGCATCAACACTCACCACCACCAACAACACTCACCACCACCAACAGCAGTAACCACCAACATCAGCACTCCACCACCACCAGCACTCACTACCACCAACAACAGTAACCTCCACCAGCATCAACATTCACACCACCATCAACACTCACCACCAGCAACACTCACCACCACCAACAGCCACAACAACAGTTGCTTCCACCAGCAACATCAGCACCACCAATCTCACCCACCACCAGCAGCACTCCCCACCACCAACACCACCAATGCTCACCCCACCAACAACATCAGCAACAACACTTAGCTTCACCAGCAATATCAACACTCACCACCACCAACAACAACACTTGCCTACCAGCAGCATCAGCACTCACCACCACCACCAGCACTCACCACCACCACCAACACTCACCACCACCAACAGCACTCACCACACCAACAACAGCACTCACCACCACCAAGCAACCTCACCACCACCAGCAACAACACTCACCACCACCAACAACAACACTCACCACCAAGCAATGACTCACCCATCAGCACTCTGCCACCACCAACAACATACCACCACCAACAACGTGTATCACCATCAGCACTCACCACCACCAGCAATGTCCACCACCACCAACAACACTCACCACCCACCAGCAACCTCACCACCACCACCAACAATCACCACCACCATCAGCACTCACATCCACCAACAACCTTAACTCCATCAGCACTCACCACCATCAGCACTCACCACCACCATCAGCACCACTACCACCGCTCACCACCACCACCACCAGCCTCACTAACATGAAACACTCACTACCCCAACACTCATTATCACCACCAATACTCGTCACCTCTTCCAGCACTCATCACCACCAACACTCACCACTCCACCAGCACTCACCGCTCACCAGCACTCACCGCTACCACCAGCATCACACCACCATCAACAGCACTCCACCACCATCAACAGCACTCACCACCACCAACAACAGTAACCTCCACCAACACCAGCACTCACCACCACCAGCAGCAGTAACCTCCGCCAACATCAACACTCACCACCACCAACAACACTCACACCACCAACAGCACTCACCACCACCAGCAACACTCCACCACCAGCAACGTAACATCACCAACATCAGCACTCACCACCACCAGCAACACTCACCACCAACAACACTCACCACACCATCAGCACACTCACCACCACCAGCAACACTCACCTCAACAACAGTGACTCCACCAACATCAACACTCACCCACCAGCAACAACACTCACCACCACCATCAACAGCACTCACCCACCAACAACAGTGACATCACCAACATCAGCACTCACCACCACCAGCAACAGTAACCTCCACCAGCATCACCTCCCACCAGCACCAACAGCACTCACCACCACCACCACCAACAGCACTCCCCACCACCGGCAACACTCACCACCACCAACAACAGTAACCTCCACCATCCAGCACTCACCACCACCAACAACACTCACCACCACCAGCACTCACCACCACCATCAGCACTCACCACCACCAGCAACACTCACCACCTCCAACAAGCAGTACTCATCCAACATCAGCACTCACCACCAACAACAGTAACATCCACCAGCATCAGCACTCACCACCAACAACACTCACCACCACCAGCAACAGTAACCTCCACCAACATCAAGCACTCACCCACCACCAACTCCTACCACCAACAGCAGTGACCTACACCAACATCAAGCATTCACCACCACCATCAGCACTCACCACCACAACAACACTCACCACCACCAACAACATCACAACAACAGTTGCTTCCACCAGCAACATCAACACCACCAATACTCACCACCACCACCAACAACACTCACCACCACCAACACCACCAATACTCACCACCACCAACAACATCAACAACAACACTTACTTCCACCAGCAATATCAACACTCACCACCACCAACAACAACACTTACTTCCACCAGCAACATCAACACTCACCACCACCACCAGCACTCACCTACCACCACCAGCACTCACCACCAACAACACTCCACCACCACCAACAACAACACTCACCACCACCAACAACCAACACTCACCACCACCAACAACAACACTCCCCACCACCAACAACAACACTCACCACCAACAACAGCACTCACCACCTGCATCCCAGCACTCACCACCACCAACAACCTCACCACCACCAGCAACAATCAACCATCACCATCAACACTCACCACCACCACCAACCAACCAATACTCACCACCACCACCAACAGCACTCACCACCACCACCAACAACACTCCACCCACCACACCAACAATCACCACCACCATCAACACTCACATCCACTAACAACTGTAACCTCCACCATCAACACTCACCACCACCATCAACACTCACCACCACCACCATCAACCTCCACCACCGCTCCCACCACCACCACCACCAACACTCACTAACATGAAACACTCACTACCCCAACACTCATTATCACCACAATACTCATCACCTCTTCCAACACTCACCACCACCACACTCACCACTACCACCAACACTCACCGCTACCACCAACACTCACCGCTACCACCAACACTCACCACCACCATCATGAAACACTCCCAACCACCAACACTCATGACCACCACCAGTCATCACCATCACCACCAACAGTAATCACCAACTCTCTTCATCACCATCACAACACTCATCACCACCACCCTCATCACCAGAAACAGTCATCACCATCACCATCAACACTCATCACCTTCACCAACACTCATCACCTTCACCAACACTCATCAACATCAACACTCATCACCACCATCAACACTCACCAACTCTCACCACCACTATGAATCAACATCAACACTCACCACCACCAATGCTCATCATCACCACCAACACTCATCATTATCACCAACACTCATGATCACCACCAATCCTACCACCACCCCACTCACCACCCTATTCACCAACACTCACCACCACCACTCACCACTGCCAACACTCACCACTCCCAAACTCACCACCACCAACACTCATCACCACCAATGCTCATCACCACCACCGTTCACCACTGCCAACAATCACCACCTCCACTCACCACCACCACCCACACCACCAACACCTAAACCACCACCATCACCAACACTCACCACTGCCAACACACCACCAACAACACTCACTGCCACCAACTCACTACCACCAACACTCACCTACACTAGCACTCACCACAACCAGCACTCACCACAACCAGCACTCGCCACCACCAACACTCGCCACCACCCCCACTCACCACCACCACTTGCCACTCTCACCACTGTCAACACTCACAACCACCACCAACCCTCACTACCACCACCACCACTCACCACTGCCAACACTCACCATTGCCAACACTCACCATTGCCAAACTCACCACCACCAACACTCACCACCACCAACACTCACCACCACCAACACTCACCACCACCAACACTCACCACTACCACCACTGCCACTGCCAGCACACCAGAAACAACACTCAACACCACCAACGCACCACCACCAAACACAGCAACAACACCAACACCCACCACTATCAAAACTAAACACCACCACCACTCACAACCACAGACACACCACCCCACCCCACCAACCAACCAACCAACCACCAACCAACACCACCAACCAACCAACACCACCAACCACCACCACCCCAACACCAACCACCAACGGTGTTGGTGGTGGTGCAGGTGGTGGGGTGGTGTGGGTGGTGAGATGGTGGTGCATGGTGGTGGCAGGTGGTGGAGGGGTGGGTGGTGGTGGTGGGTGGGTGCAGGTGGTGGGGGGGTGGTGTTGGTGGGTGGTGCAGTGGTGGGGTGGTGGGTGGTGTTGGTGGGTGGTGCAGGTGGTGGGGGTGGTGTACATTAACACAACAAATTAACTCATTGTACCTACATGTACTAATTTATTCACCGATCTACCTTCACTAGAGTTACTATGACTCATTATTGTAGTTGGATCAGTCATAGTTACGAGTTATTGTTACGTTCAAGTCACTATTGGGTGTTGAGTCACTGTCTTTATTCAGGTTTGTTTGTTTTGTTGGGGATGAGTAATATTTTATAGATATTTACTCATGATTCACGATCTTTTGTAGTGGATGAGTAATATTCACACATCACAACACAGTATAGTGAGGAAAGAATATCCACGAGTCGAGAAATACTCATTATTGGATCAGCTTATCTTACTCACTGTTGAATATTAAATAATAACAAATTAATTGTTATTTAGGAAGACAGATTATGGTAAACCGAGGAATATACCCTTATAATGGAGGTATATCTAGCAAGGTAAATCTGAGGAATATACCCGTATGATGGAGGTATATCTAGCAAAGGTAAACCAGAATATTTACCATTATGAAGGTAAACAGGTAAACCAGTGGGACGATGACTGTACACTACAATGGACCTAAATTATAGCAAGGTAAAGCTGTACGCGAGCAGCAGTATATTCCCGGAAACTACTGATGCAAAGTGTTATAGTGTATTGTGTGTGTGTGTGTGTGTGTGTGTGTGTGTGTGTGTGTGTGTGTGTGTGTGTGTGTGTGTGTGTGTGTTACCTGCACTCCCATCTTCTTTAATACCACGATTATGGAATTTGAAAAGGAAGTGCGTTTACAGGTTTGTTATGCACGTGTGTGTGTGTGTGTGTGTGTGTGTGTGTGTGTGTGTGTGTGTGTGCGTGTGTGTGTGTGTGTGTGTGTGTGTGCGTGTGTGCGTGTGTGTGTGTGTGTAATATTCCTGCATATTCACTACTGAAGAAGGGATCAGTCGTTCAGGAGATTCAGTCAATGCATTCCCAACAAGTTGTCATCCCAAAAGAATTCTAATGAATAAACATGAACAAAGGTGAGCAAGGTATAATAATACCGCCCCCCCCACCTGCACCACCAACACCACCCCACCACCCCCACCACCTGCACCACCAACCAACACCACCCCCACCACCCCACCAACACCACCACCACCCCAACACCACCCCACCAACACCCCCACAACCTGCACCACCCACCAACACCACCACCACCCACCACCCACAAACCACCTCACACCACCCACCAAACACCACCTAACACCCAACACCACCCCCACCACCTGAACCACCCACCAACACCAACACCACCACCCACCAACACCACCCACCAACCAACACCCACCAACACCACCACCCACCAACACCCCACCACCCCACCAACACCCCCACCACCCCCCACACACCCACCACCCCCACCACACCCCACCCACCAACACCACCCCAACCCCCATACACACCCAACACCCCCACCACCCCACCCACCAACACCCCACACAATCCACCCACCAACACCACCCACCACCCCCCCCCACCACCTGCACCCCACCAACACACCACCAACACCACCCACCACCCCCCCACCACCTGCCACCCCACACCAACACCACCCAACCCCCCCACCACCTCACAACCCACCAACACACCACCCCCACCACCTACAACCACAAACACCAACCCCCCCACCCACCCACCAACACCACCCCCCACCACCTGCCCACAACACCACCCCCCACCCACACCCACCAACACCACCACCACCCCACCCACCCACCAACACCACCCCACCACCCACCCCACCAACACCACCACCACCCCACCACCTGCACCACCCACCAACACCACCCCCACCACCTGCACCACTCCACCAACACCACCACCCACCACCCACCAACACACCCCCACCACCTGCACCACCCACCAACACCACCCACCACCCCACCACCTGCACCACCAACCAACACCAACCCCACCACCTGCCACCCACAACCCACCACCTGCACCACCACACCACCCACCACCTGCACCACCAACACCACCCCCCACCACCTGCCACCAACCAACACCACACCACCCACCCACCCAACACCCCCCCACCACACCACCACCACCCCACCACCCCCACATCTCTAATGGCAAGATAGCCGACATATTAAGATTGTATCCACTTTTTGCACTTAGTAACTATATCAATTCTCATGTACAGAACCAAATACGCAATGTGTGAATACCTCCCGTAAATGTGAATACTGTACTTGGTTACCTGAGGAAGACCAACCCCCTCCCTCCTCTATCTCTCTTTCCGCTAACACCCCACCCTCCTTCACCACCCCTCCTTTACCCCCCACCTGTCCTTCATCCCACACCCTAATTCCAGTCCTCTGTTCCTACTATCCATCCTCGTCACCCCATCTCTCCCTACCTCTACTCACCTTCTGCTTTAGGGAACGTTAATGTGCGTCAGGTGTCGAAGGTAGAGTAAAGGTCAAGGTGAGGCGGTTCTTCATCTGGGTTATTGCAAGCTCTCATAAGAGATTTGTTCCAGCCTTAAAAGAGGAGATTATTATGAGGGAAGTTTATGCTGACACCAACGTCACGGCAGGTAAGGAGAAGGTAAATGACTCTGGTGTAGTGGTTATGAGGGTGTTGTTAGGAAGGAAAACACAGGCAGTTGACTGCCTTTGCTGGCCTGATTTTATGATACAGAGTTAATGACGTGAGACGTCAACATACAGGTAGACACACACACACACACCGCCACCCCACACACACACACACCCCCCACCGAAGGGTCAGGACGTATCTGGCGCTCCTCTCGGAGCAGCCAGGTCAACTGTTAAGTTGGCCCATACCAACTCCCTCCCCTGAACCCTCCTCCCCACCGGAATATCAGCAAGTTCTCGCCGGAAGTTACTATTTCATTAAGGAAAGGAATGGAACCAGTGTTAAACAGAGGTGAACAGTGGTGAACAGTGCTTAAGTCAGTGAGAACAACTCAACGGTAACAGTCGCACCCAAGTTAACCTTCACACAGTGAGGTCCCAGGTACCCAGTGATAACGGCCCGTGAGACCCAACAACCAGCGATGTGTTAATCCGTCTACGATAGGAAGGCCTGGGACCACACCTCACTCATATAACACCGTCTGTGAGGGAATTACTACACCACGTGAGGCCCCGCATAACACCATCTATGAGGGAATTACTACACCACGTGAGGCCCCTCATAACACCATCTGTGAGGGAACTACTACACCACGTGAGGCCCCTCATAACACCATATGTGAAGGAGTTACGACACCACGTGAGGCCCTGCATAACACCATCTGTGAGGATATTACTACACCACGTGAGGCCCCTCATAACACCATCTGTGAGGGAATTACTACACCACGTGAAGCCCCTCATAACACCATCTGTTGAGGGAATTACTACACCACGTCAGGTCCCTCATAACACCATCTGTGAGGAAATTACTACACCACGTGAGGCCCCGCATAACACCATCTGTGAGGGAATTACTACACCACGTGAGGCCCCTCATAACACCATCGGTGAGGGAATTACTACACCACGTGAGGCCACTCATAACACCATCTGTGAGGGAATTACTACACCACGTGAGGCCCCTCATAACACCATCTGTGAGGGAACTACTACACCACGTGAGGCCCCTCATAACACCATCTGTGAGGGAATTACTACACCACGTGAGGCCCCTCATAACACCATCTGTGAGGGAACTACTACACCACAAGAGGTCCCTCCTAACACCATCTGGGAGGGAGTTGCTGTTAGGTGTTCTGGGTAATAAGTTCTATATACAGGAGAGAACACAAACACCTGTATAGTTTTGTAGGTTCGGTTTACTGGATAAGAGTATGTACACAAAGGGGGGTAGCGCTCCTCCCAGCTAGGCTCCTGGTCAACTGCTATAGACGACGTATGGCAAGTGATACATTAGCAGCTTCCATACGTCGCCAGGCACATTAATTAAGCATGTGGGATATGGTAATAACATTGCCACACGCTGCTAGCTAGGCTGAACAAATAATACACAAATGGAGCACATACATAATATACATACATAATATACATACATAATATATATTCCAGCATACATAATATACATACAGTTGCTACACTACGTGTTTGCTGTTCAACACCTACAATAATCTGTATGTTCACTGTATGTTCCTTCACCTTTCTCTAATGAAGGCTTTTGTTAAACCACCAATGTATGTAATAAGTCATTTATGTCCAATGTATATGTTCAGCCTTCGGGCTGCAGAACTTTTTCAATAAACCGTTAATTATTATTATTATTACCCTCCACCCACACGCACGTTAACAATGATCACGCGTCTCTCTTATGCCCGCCCGTCAGTTTTCACGTCGCGTGCCATCGATTTACTGTCAGCATGTTTGTGGCGCGCCTCAGTGAGCAAAGTGGAGCACAAGTGGTCCTTAGGGGGGGAGAATGAGAGTTTTTTTATATTTGACATTAAAGAAAATACTACCGAGAAATTGTAGAAATGATTAAGTGAAGAATTCTGAAGGATCTGCCAAGGTGAGGTGACACTTAATGATTTGGTGCTGCCATGAACAGAGTAACATAACCCTTTGTGATATCTGCAGCCATAAATAAGAGGTCGTACACACACACACACACACACACACACACACCTATACACACACACACACACATACGGAAGTTCAGGAGCGGCATCGAGTTACCATTTGAACACATTACACGGCCTCGTTCACAAGGCTTATTGTACTCGACATGAAAGAAAAATACAGCAGGGATTTTCCCAGTGTGGTCTTAGGAAGGAAGGTAAACAGAGGAGAAAAAAATAGTGATATTTTCTCTCTTCTCAGCCCTTTAAGTGCCATAAACGGTGCTTGCGATCTTTCCGCACAGGTGATAGGAAAAAGCACTGCTGAGGAAACTGCTAAGGACACTGATAAAGGACACTGCTGAGGACACTGATAAAGGACACTGCTAAAGGACACTGCTAAAGGACACTGCTAAAGGACACTACTAAAGACAAGACCAGGATCGTTCAGGGGTTAAGAGTACAGGTGAGACATTACCTCCATCATATACACTGGAGGGATAAGTAGAGACAGGGAAGGGGAGAGGTAGGAGAGGGATAGGCAAGGAGGGAGAGGCAGGGGAGGGAGAGGCAGGGGAGGGAGAGGCAGGGGAGGGAGAGGTAGGGGAGGGAGAGGTAGGAGAGTGTTCATGTTCATGTTCTGACATGCATATTGTACACAAGCTATAGAACCATAAAATACTCCATAATCCATATGCTTACATGAGATTAGTTAATATCAAGTGAATAATTCTAATCAAGTCTCATTAATTTGTTGAAATACTGATATTTGAAACTTTAGGTATAATTGATGTAGGTGAGGGTTATTTCAATTCATTTTTTTTTGCTAATCTCAAGTTTAGACTATAAGAGCACAATATTTTGACTATTTGATTTTAACATGTTGACAAAATTGACACACCCTAATAGGCAGGGGAGGGAGGCAGGGGAGGGAGGCGGGGAGGGAGGCAGGGGAGGAGAGGCAGGGAGGGAGAGTGGGAGGGAGAGGTGGGGAGGGATAGGCAAGGGAGGGAGAGGCAGGGGAGAGAGGAGAGACAGGGGAGGGAGGCAGGGGAGGGAGAGGCAGGGGAGGGAGGGAGGCAGGGAGGGAGGGAGGAGCGGGGGAGGGAGGAGGCGGGGAGGGAGAGGCAGGAGGGAGGGCAGGGAGGGAGGAGCCAGGGAGGGAGGAGGGGGAGGGAGGAGGTGGGGAGAGGGATGGGCAGGGGAGGGAGGGGGAGGGAGGGGCAGGGGGAGAGGGCAGGGGGAGGGAGGAGGTGGGAGGAGAGGAGGAGTGGGAGGGATGGGCCAAGGGAGGAGGGAGAGGCAGGGGGAGGGAGAGGCAGGGGAGGGAGAGAGGGAGGGAGAGGGAGGAGGGGAGGGGAGGGATAGGCAAGGAGGGAGAGGGCAGGGGAGGGAGAGACAGGGGAGGGAGGGGGCAGGGGAGGGAGGGAGGCAGGGGAGGGAGGGCAGGGGGGAGGGGGAGGAGGCAGGGGAGGGAGGGAGGCAGGGGAGGGAGAGGCAGGGGAGGGAGGGAGCAGGGGAGGGAGAGGCAGGGGAGGGAGAGGCAGGGGGGAGGGGGAGGAGGGAGGGGGGGAGGGGAGGTGGGAGAGGGAAGGCAGGGGAGGGAGGCAGGGGAGGGAGGGCAGGGAGGAGGGAGGGCAGGGGGAGGGAGGGAGGCAGGGGAGGGAGGGAGTGGGGAGGAGAGAGGGAGAGGTGGGAGGGATGGGCAAGGGAGGAGAGGCAGGGGAGAGGGACAGGAGGGGGGGAGGGAGAGGAGGGCAGGGAGGGAGGAGGTGGGAGAGGGATGGGCAAGGGAGGAGGAGCAGGGAGGGAGAGACAGGGGGGGAGGGGGAGGGGGCGGGGGAGGGAGGAGCAGGGGGAGGGAGGGCAAGGGAGGGAGGGAGGCAGGGAGGGAGGGAGGCAGGGGAGGGAGAGGCAGGGGAGGGAGGGCAGGAGGGAGGGAGGGCAGGGGGAGAGGGAGAAGTGGGAGAGGGAGGAGCAGGGGAGGGAGGAGGCAGGGAGGGAGAGGCAGGGGAGGGAGGAGAGGTGGGAGAGGGAGGACAGGGGAGGGAGAGACAGGGGGAGAGAGACGCAGGGGGAGGGGAGAGGCAGGGGGAGGGAGGGCAGGGGAGGGAGAGACAGGAGGGAGACAGGGAGAGAGACACAGGGGAAGGGAGAGACAGGGGAGGGAGAGGCAGGGGAGGGGAGGAGGTGGGGAGGGAGGCAGGAGGGAGAGACAGGGAGGAGGGCAGGGGAGGGAGGCAGGGGGAGAGGGAGGGGAGGCCAGGGAGGGAGAGACAGGGGAGGGATTGATTTGATTTTGCCGCTTGCAGCAGCCTACTTTGTGTGCACCCCACACTCATCCTGTGAGCAGTAGCGCAAGGATTACAGGTAGGGTTTACAAAGGGTCATAATAATACCCGGTTGTCAGGATATTAGCA
>NW_024713271.1:0-21317 GCF_018991925.1 Homarus americanus | reverse complement strand
ATAATAGTACTGTAGTAAAGAACCATAAAAACAAAAACAAAATGATCAAGAGCAAGAAACGATATGCAGTATTTATGTTGTATTGTCAAACTAAGACACACAATTGAGACCCTGCAATTGTATGTAAATGAGGAAGAAAGGCAGATCAGTAACCTGGGACTTGGTCACAATTTTTTTGATGCCATATGGCAGCAGGGTCTACCATGAGACAACACATTATGCTTCCAATATCTTCCCAGGCAGTAGTGCCTCCCTGTTTGATAGCTGCCTACTACAGTACTGTACCTACTAAATAGAATACATTAGTTATGTCTATTTATCTAAAATGTATTGGTATTCACCATGTTGTAATTCACTTGAAAGATCACTAAATTGTATATTCATTGAAGTACAGTATTATATATTTATTTCAAAGGAATATTCACCAGCAGAGTTTTGAAACCTCCATAATTGTGTGTTGACAGATCTTCATGCCCCCATATTCATTGAGCATAGTCAGTACCAGTGCAAAATTTGATTTTGAATACACTACCACTGGAAAGGTTTCCAAAACAAAGTATAGGTGTCTACAATACCAATGATTCAAAACAAATCTATGCTGGATGCTGTCTCACCTTTATCCAACCAAAGTACTTGAAGTTGGTTTTGGAATGTCCCCTGCTCAACCAAGTTACAAGAGTTTTTGTGCACAAATGTCAGTGTAATATACCAGTAACAGCAAACCTTCCACTGTACAGTATAAAAATTGAATAATGTTGTTTAAACTTTCATTTATTGGTGATGGAACATTTGTGTGATATACATGTCCACAGTGAGGTATACAGTGTCATGATACATTGACAAACTGCCAGCTGCTCTCAGATACATCCATCTCACACCATACAGTATACCCTTACTCTCTTAATTTGTCTTTTATATCTGTATTATTGTGCACTATTTTCTTTATTCATAAGGTACACTAGCTGGTAATTTCATAAGATTCTGTTAAACCAAAAAAATTAACCCCTTAAGCTGAATAAAATTGTCTGGCTCTGGCAAAATTAAATATCTTAAGTGGCCTTCCCATAATGAAGAGATTAGTGGAGATAGTCTATGTACCAACCCCTTGTGTGAAGGTTCCTCTCTGTGCTGAATAAAATCATCTGGTGCTAGCCAAATAACATATTCTAAGTGGCATCCATGTAGTGAAGGAGTTGAAGGCTGAATATATATGCACAGTACAGTACTGTAAGTCCTCGCTTAAAGTGGTGGTTCCGTTCCTGAAAACCATGACGTTAACGGAATCAATTTTCCCCAGAAGAAATAGATAAAATATGGGAGTTATGTTCCCCAGCCTCCCTTTACCCCACAAAATACATTACGCATATATAAATTCAATGAAATTTTTATAGAAAATAGTATTTTTGTTCAATCCATAATGCGACGTCTAGCTTTATACCTAGGTAAGTAAATGCCTAGCATTAACTCGCCAGGCCAACATACAGGCAATTAAAACATCTAATAATTACTTAAATACGTAATATTAGGACACGTCGCTACCTGGCATTTAATTGCAATTCTCAAAACCCCCTCCATCACATGCACTGCCACCGTCATCTCTTGCCTTAGAGCGAGCAGTAAACAAAAGTCAACTCTCGAGGGGTGGAGTTGGGTGGGTTGTCGACGTCACATTCTGGACTATATCACAAAAACTTTTTTAGAAAAAAACAGCATTTTGTTCAATCCAGAATGGGACGCCTAGCTTTGAATACACGAGCAGGAGGTGGAGAGGGAGGTGACTTTGTGTATAAGGCTCCGCTAGCTTAGGTCCAGAATATGATTATAAACTATTTGGAATATTTTCCAATATTAGGAACATTTACCGGAAGGTAAAATGTTAATTTACATATCCCAATTAGGATACTCACTTTATTCTGATGAGGAAGAAGGTCCTGGGTGCGGAGATTGACTAGGTGGGGGAGAGGACCACTTTACCCCATAAAATACATTAAGCATATATGAAGTCAATGAAATTTTTATAGAAAATAGTTTATATTATACATCCAAAAAGGTAAATAAACTATTTCATTTTGTATTGTACTCACTGATTGGCGTATATGAAGCAAGTGTGTGGTGGGGAGTGGAGAGGAAGAGGGTGGGAGAGGAGGAGGGTGGCGAGTCACTGAGAGCCGGAGGGTGGTTCCTCCTCCCGCTGACTGGGTGATGCGCCATACAAAGTAGTCCATGGCGTTATACTGAATTGGCGGGACGTTTTCCGAATCAGGGGTATCTAAAGAGTATCGACGTTATAACGAAACAACATTGTCAATTGCAACGTTAAACGTGGACTTACTGTATATGAAACACATTTACTGTATTTCTTAGTTTTAACTTCTCCCCTAATTTCAAATAAAAGCTAATAGGTATTGGTAACTTTATTTTTTCTTTGAATAATATTTGTATTACAATCTAAACAGAAATGTGATAAAATTCATACGAATGCAAATCTATTAAATCTACATAAACTGTCTAAAGTCTATAGTTACAAAACTCCATTTTGCGAATGATTCAAGTATGATACAAAAGAAACTTGATATTAAAATGAATATTACATTCTTATATTCTTAGCATATCATTATACACTTGCCTCCACACTATCTCACGACAAATGTTTAACAAAAAAAAATTAATGCTCTGCTCATGCTTTACATTCTTCATGAACGGGGTCTAATGTCCGAAATTCTCTCCATGTTGGGGGCATGTGGTTATGAAGATGATTACTACACCTCTTGCACACATCAGTGAAGAGAGAAACAAAACTATGCAGCCAGGTCTGTCAAGGAGAAAAAATTCAATCATTGAATAAATTTTTACATATGGTAATCGCTTCAGTCTTTCTGAACTGATTTTAATGCACTTATTACAAAAGGTAATCTTCAATATACAGTATGAGAATTTTTTTTTGTACATTCTATAATACAATTGTACCCAATTATTTGGGAGTACAGTAACACAGCTTGGCCTGGTAAGAGGACTGTCTAACTTGGTAACATGCCAAGTCCACACATTTGTTCACTTCATACACATACACACCCATGCATTTCATTTTTCTTATTTTAAAGCAACATGCCATCTCCAGATATTATTTATTTCTAAATTGCTTTGCAAATAAGTGGGGTATGCTTTTAAATGATATAGTTCAGTCATGATAAATGGACAACAGGGATAATCTGGAAACTCAGGATTAGTCCTTTCCAGGCCCACTAACTGTTCAAAAGTTCCCAGAGGGATAGAGCGTGTCAGAAGGCTCGAGTAATCCTTGATACTTTCATCCCAAACTGGGAAGATGGTTTTGTCATTTACTGTAAAGTACAAGACAGTCAGACCAATCCTTTTCCCTTCTCCTATAGCCTGTTCACTATCACCTATATGTTTTGTGAACTCCCATTCACAATACTGTACCACATTGTCTCCATACAGTACAGTGGTACAAATCTGCGAGGTACAGTACTTGTTTTCTACCCATCTGTTCCCCCTTTCTTTTATCACCATTCATCTCACAACAAAACTGAAGAGCACAGCAAACAGAAGAAGGGACAAAACATTTCCCTGCAGCATACCACTCTCCACACAAGATTCAGGTGAGAGTTGACCATCAACATTAATACATCATCTACTACACCTATTAATATGCCATACTGCATTTCTCTGGTAATCCATTATTTCATAGAGTTCTCCAGAGTGCTGATTGATGCATGCTGTTTAGAGTCTTCTCAAAATTGATGAAAACAATAACAGGGATTGGTTTTCTATACAGTACAGGTTGGACCTCGCTAATCCGGGAAGCTTGGGACCAGACTGGTTCCAGATTTGCAAAAATTCCAAACCACCGAAGCCGAGGTTAAAAAAGGCAAAATAATGCATTAAATGTACTATTACTGTCGAATTTCTTCAGTATAGAAATCTTTTCTAAAATAGTTAATGTCACATGCTTACGTTTTATTGCATTTCAAAAACTTCCACTGCTTGCTGGTCTCTTAAGAGGCATATTTAGGGGTAAATTATAAGTATTTAAAGATAAAATAGTGGCAACAGCCACTAGAAGTGAGCTATGATACCATCCCGAACCATTGAAGCTGCCGGACTATCGGGTCCCAGATTAGCGGGGTCCAACCTGTATTCCACATTCTGCTGTATCATGATTAAGTACAAAGATTTGATCACTGCAGCCCTTTGCTCTCCTAAATCCTGCCTGCTCATATTGAAGATTTGCATCCAGGACAACCCCAATCCACCCAAATGTAGTTGGTACCAATCCCTAAAGTTCAGAAAAGTGAATGCGATCAAGTGCAGTGCCAGTCAACCAGTCTGCTAATGTACCAAAGACTTAGTAGTCAAAGTGCAGTGCCAGCCAAACTGTTTGCACTTCCCCATATTGGCCATCTGGCTAATGTGACACACTTTAATGTTGTAGTGTCAGACACCTCTTGTAAGGTTTGCCCAGTTTTGTGTACAGTACAGTATACACATTTACAATACAGTACATTATACCGTATACAAAACTGTACATAGGACACAATATCACCTCTCAATTACAGTAGATATTTTTCAATTCGTAATTTTGGGTATACAGTATAGTCTCGATTTAAGTGGATTTGGTTTACGCGTTTGGTCATTTACGCGGCACCTTGCCAGACCGACAATTTTTATTTACACGGGTCATTCCATCATTTACGCGGTAAGCGGCGCGGGCAGGGTACGCACAAGGTTGCCCAGTCAACAAAACATTACCGAGTTCTTCACCCGCCACCCACCACAGCCGGCCCAAGTCAGTGATAGTGAGGATATGGACTTTGAGGGGTTTGACAAAGAGGCCCTGCAAGCCTCTGTGGTGGATAGTGATACAGGTGAGGGCCAATAATCTGCCCTCTGCCTCGGAACCAACCCCCCATCCCCGTGTGCCCAGCCATCTCTTCTACTAAATTAAGTGTTAAAAAACCTATTATTGATATTTCTCTTAAGTTTTTTGCAGAATCAGTTACTTAGCAAAATGGCCAGCATGCATATTGGTAATTTTGTAAAATAACTTACAAACAGACTACCTAAACTAACCTAACCTTATGGTTAGGACAGCGCACAGTCCAAAGTTAAAAGAAAACAAAAACAACAGGACCATTTAATTGTGCATCAAGGTACAATAGCCATCCAAACCTAACCTAACCTTATTCCACCATAAGGTTTGGTTAGTTTAGGTTATCTGTTTGTAAGTTATTTTACAAAGTACCAATATGTATGCCGGTCATTTTGCAAAATAACCGATTCTCAAAAAAAAAAAAAAAAAATTAAACTCAAATATTAAATTTTATTCATTTATTTTACTCTTACATGCATACACAATTCTTCATACAGAACATGAAAAAATAATTAAATAAATAAATAAATGATCATCATAAGGTCAAAAACATAGAGAATAAAAATATCTTACGTCCACGGGAGGTTAGTGTGCAAATCATGAGAAGAAAAAGAGGGTGTGGTATTGGGGATCTCAGCCTCCCCCTACCAGACCAAGTTGTGAGCTGTATATTTTTTTATTTTTCAACATAATTTCAGGTAGATATACATTTTTTTCTTTTACTCTGTTACATACACACAATGCGGAAAAAAATAAAAGAAATGATTATCATAAGGTTAAAAACATAAGGGAATAAACATTCCTTACGTCCACGGGAATTAGCGCGCAAATCACGCGAGGAGGAGGAGGAGGAGGAGGGAGTAGCTTTGGGGATCTAAGGCGCTTCAGTTTCCCGTGTCCTGTGTGTAGTGTATTACCGACTGATAAGGAGGTATATTTAAAAATTTTATTTATCAGTATAATTTTTATTTATTCCTCATATTTACTGGTACTACAATATACACGCAACCCTGGTCCCTAATTGCCACAGATAATGAGGAATGTACAGTACTGTATATAAAAAAATATGTTGTGAAAGCTGCCGGCTGGGAACGCATCCCCCCTCTATTACACCGATTCTTATGGGGAAAATTGTCTCAATATTCATAATGACTTTTAGAAATGCATCCTTTGCAACAACCAGGATATTCCTGTACCTGGGTCCTATTTTCAATAATAATTGATCGCTTGAGACTGAAGACAGCAAACCAAGTTATGTGTATGTTGGCTAATACTGTACAGTCTCTCCTCGACTTACGACGGGTTCCGTCCAGACGACCAGGTCGTAAGTCGAAAAGGGGAAAATAATACAGAAATTCTAAAATGAAATACAGTACAGTAAAAGTAATCAATAATGAAAAATGAATAAAGTGTTACTGGGCACTTACCTTTAATGTAGTCAGGTGAAAGCACACGGGGCCTCAATAATTTTTTAATTAAGCATGGAGACTACATTAATTGGATGAAGCAGAGAAGGAGACAGGGACGTCGTATGTCCGGGTTGTCATAAGTTGAATATGCCGTAAGTCAAGGAGAGACTGTACTTATAACTCACAAATATTGACAAACCACACCAAAATGAAAATGTTCATATCATTGGTGAGGTCTGTTTTGGTTTATGGAAGAGAAACACAGTACAACAATGAAACTATATAGTCAGTTTTGGAATTTTAAAAGTAAAACACTCGGGAGAATACTGTGAATAAGATGGCAGGATCTTGTCAGAAAGGAAACCATACGGGAAATTGCAAATGTACTACAGGTATACGTTTAAGAGTGGATGATGAGAGACCACTGTACCTGTAGATGGGGCACATTCTTCGTGTTCAACTAGAGAAAATAATAAGGGAAGCTATGAGGTGGACACCTGTAGGAGCCAAAAGAAGAGGAACAGCGAGACCCACATGGATTTAAAGCATGATGAGAGAGATGGAGGACAACTGGGACGTGGAAGTCCTTTGCGTTGAACAGAGTTGGAGGTGGTAATGGTAATGCTGAGTCAGCTCACTCTGAACTGATGAAAAACTTTAAAAACAAGAATCACTGAGCTTCCATTCATTACACAAATAAGTACTGTACTGTACTTACAAAGAAGGAGCGGATAGACAAGTCAGAAAATCCTGGTGAACAGAAGTTCAACATCGCAGCATTTGCATTGTCGGTCACTTTCTGAAACACTTTGTATTGGGATGGTGTGTACAAGTCAACCTGGGGAAAACAAAATCTGGTCATAATAAAAGTTTCAAGTATTTTGAGTGAAATGTTTTGCATCTGCATTACATTCTGATACTCCAACAAACTTCTGTATTGTATATACAGTACTGTATACATTACCTCTAATGAACCTCTCATAAACTAGGTGCAGTACAATTCATCCTTTGATTACTGGGGGTTTACAAAAAATATTTTCAGCTTTTTTTTTTTTAGATATAATTTATTGATAAGATGGTTAACTCAGCATCAACTAGTGGCATATTCGGATGAACTGTTCTGATTTATCGCACTTTTATACAAGGTATACACTTGGCGTAACACAGTATGTATACTGTATACAAAGATAGGTTGTGAGAGAAATGCAGCCACAGATGGCAGGACAGAAAACAGCACAATTTACATCACTTAAACTGTATACAATACTGTAATACCAATAATACCTATAATAAATTCACTATTTGAGTAATTCTGTCTTATGAGTTAAGTTTTCCTATGAAATCTCAAAAGTCAGAAAAACTTAAAACAACTTATTTTGACAAACCCACCTTTCCATCCTCATCAAGTAATGGTTCATTATATGCTCTCACAACAACCCATTCAATCAATATTCCTTTGAAAGTTACCACAGCCCTCAGCACACGACCCAGAGTCACCTGCAATAAAAATTTGATTTCATCATGTAATGGCAGGTACAGGTACTGAAATATGATGCTATAAATAATTTCATTAGAATAAAATAGTTGTTTCTACACTGCCCCAAATGGGCTGTCTGGTCAAGGTGGCCCACCGTACAGTAAAAAACCCATAATTCGCAATCTTTTTCTGTTGCAAAATATATACAGGTTGTACCTCTCTAATCCGGCATTCTGTGGTCCGGAACGATTTTAGTTTGTCCAATAGGTAGCTTCCAACGACGACATCCTGGAGGTGATAAGGGATCCTGATGTGACTACCGACGACATGGTAGATGATGATGACGTCAGTGAAGAGGCAGGTGGTGCGTCATCCCAAGAAGAACGCCGCTTATCCCATAGTAATGTTAGGGGTGCCATCGAGTGTGTCGAGAAAGCCAAGCTCCTCCTTTCCGACGACCCTGACGCAAACAGGTATGAAATCTTCACTACCCAGCTGTTGCAGACTATGGAGCCGTACATCAAGGTTTATCACGACAACATAAAAACCAGCCGTCAGCAAAGCATAACAGAGTTCTTCGCCTGCAACCCACCACAGCCAGCCCAAGCCAGTGATATTGACAGAGGTAGAGACAGTGATGATGACTTTGAGGGATTTGTCAGGGAGGCCCTGACAAGTGTGGATGACAGTGATGGTGACTCACCTGAGGGCCAGTAGCCTGCCCTCTCCCTCGGAACCAGCCTCCATTCCCATACGCCGACCCATCTCTTCTACTAACGTAAGTGTTAACCCCAACCTTTATTTTTCCTAACTTAACCTTTATTTTTCCTAACCTAACCTTTATTTTTCCTAACCTAACCTCTTCTATATTAATTGTGTGTGCATACCATCATAAATTTAAGATAATATTTTTACTACAACATAGTTGTGTGTCGTCAAAAAGTGGAGTTTGGGGGTCGGCCCGGTCTCTATTTCAATTAATCCCATATGTTATGTTGTTCACTTTACAGGTTTCTCACTTTCCGCGGTACCCTGTAGGTTGAATTAACCGCGTAAAGTGAGGGTTCACTGTATGTATGTATATATATATATATATATATATATATATATATATATATATATATATATATATATATATATATATATATATATATATATATATATATATTGATAAAATCACACTGGAAAATGGAAACAACGGAGTACCTTAGCTTTCGTCTTTATTCAAGACATCTTCAGAGGCAACTGGATTACATGGACAGAGAGAGGCTTAAATATACAGGGTGACCTAAAAACATGGTCAGGTCAAAATGATGACATCCACTAATCCCCACACCAACACACACGTAGAGGAGCTTAAGAGAAGGGTGGTGACGTGACTAGCCAAGTCAGGTCAGAAAAAAGGGACCCACAAAATAACTATCATACATCTAGATCAAAGGTTTTCAAAGCATTTTTAACCTTGGGCCACTGACAAATAAATTTATGCAACATATTATCAGTTTTGAACTGTTGGTGTGGGGATTAGTGGATGTCATCATTTTGACCTGACCTCATGTTTTTAGGTCACCCTGTATATTTAAGCCTTTCTCTGTCCATGTAATCCAGTTGCCTCTGAAGATGTCTTGAATAAAGGCAGCTAAGAGTACTCCGTTGTTTCCATTTTCCCGTGTGATTTTATCAAGATTTATCTTATCCACACGTTTTCATTGTAGTTACATGAAAAAAAAAAAAAAAAATTAATATATATATATATATATATATATATATATATATATAACATATATATATATATATATATATATATATATATATATATATATATATATATATATATATATATATATATATATATATATATATATTTTATATATATATTGGTAATGTCGCATTATTATTTTTTTGTATTGCTGTTGGTGGTACACAGTTTTGTAAGTGTTTGTGGTAGTACAATATTGTTGGTTTTTACTTTTTACTTTTATCCTCTTCGCCACTGATCGGCTTGTTAGCCGCTTGGGCGATCGGTCACGACTCTTTTCCTTTATATTCTTCACCAAAAGGTCGGCTCGCTAGCCGCCCGGGCGATCGGTCACGTCTCTGTCACGCACTGTTGGCAAATACTGGGCATGCACCGGCTCCTGAATGTACCTGAACCCGCTCCAGTGTTGGTCAAGTCTTCTCTTGAAAGAGCTCACACTCGGCGCCGCCACAACACTTTCTGGTAGACTGTTCCAAGAGTTCACAACCCTCACTCCGAAAAAGTTTGCCCTCACGGTTTTCCGGACTTGCGGCTTCTTCAATCTTGAGCTGTGACCCCTTGTGGGGCGAGCGTCCGCCAGCTCCAAGTAAGGACACTCAACTGAGTAGTGCCCCCTGAGATGCTTATAAACCTCAACTAGGTCCCCCCTTGCCCGTCTGTAGTATATGCTAGGCAAGTTCAGGCGCTCCAATCTCTCAGGGTAGCTGAGATGCCGAAGTGCAGGCACCAGTTTGGTGGCCCTCCTTTGAACATTTTCAACCAACTGACAGTCCCTAGCATATCTCAGGGACCAGATGGGGTGACAGTACTTCAGATGGGGAAGCACTTCACTCCTGAAGATCGTCACGAGGGACGGACCGTCTAGATATCTGAACGACCTTCTTATAAGACCCAATAATTTATTTGCCTGATTTACCTTCTTCTCACAATGGCCCGAGAACTTCAGCTCATTGTCAACATACACACCTAGGTCCTTCTCACACAGTCTCAACTAGTAAATTTTCTTCATCCCGTTGGGACATATGGTACGCCTCCTTACCGTTGGTACGCCCCAGGTGCATCCTCTTACACTTCGTGACATTGAATCTCAGCAGCCATTCCTTCGACCATTCCTGGAGCCCACAGAGGTCCCTCTGCAGCTCTTCACAGTCCGCTTGGTTCTTAATTTCCCGAAATAACTTGGCGTCATCGGCAAACATTTGTATGGAGGAGTGTACAACGTCAGGCATATCATTTATGAAACAAACAAACAACAGCTGGCCCAATACACTACCCTGCGGTACCCCACTTGTTACAGGTACAGATGACGATTTCGTGCCATTAATCACCACACATTGCTTGCGGTCATGTAGAAAGTCTTCTATCCACGCTAGGACATTTCCCCGAATTCCGTACCCTTCCAGTTTAATTTTCAGCCTTTCGTGGGGTACACTGTCGAAAGCCTTGGCAAAATCTAGGTAAATATTGTCGATATTACCACCCCGTTCTAGAATATGGGTCCAAATATCCAATACCTTGAGCAATTGTGTCAAGCAAGAGCGCCCCGGCATAAAACCGTGTTGGCAATCTTTTACAAGGTTGTTTCGTAGTAGATGTTCCATCGCTGCATCTCTGATAATACTCTCAAGTACTTTACATATTATGCTGGTCAGGCTCACCGGTCTATAGTTGTTCGTGGAGTGCCTATCGCCCTTCTTGAAGATAGGACTCACATAAGCCACTTTCCATTCACTGGGACCATTTGTTCATCCAGGCATTTACAAAACAGAATCTTCAGGGGCTCTGCAAGCTCGTTGCACAGCTCCCTTAGCACTCTAGGATGCACCATGTCAGGTCCAGGACTCTTATGGACCTTTAGCCTGGACAGTTTATTTCTAATACCCTCTTCTGTGAACACAATGTGGGTCAGTGCTGTGTCGAACCGTCTGTCCTCAAACGCAGGAAGGTTAGTTGCATCCTCTCTTGTGAACACTGAGGAAAAGAAGCTGTTCAATGCCTCAGCTTTATCCTGGTCAGAATCTGCGTAACTACCATCTTCAAGCCTCAGGTCTGATACTCTTACTCGCGTTTTCAATTTCGACTTTGCATAGTGGTAAAACGCCTTTGGGTTTGACTTGACCTCGCGTGCAACCAGCCTTTGGAACTCCTTTTCAGCCCTCCTACACTCTATCTTTGCTTGGTTTCTGGCTCTTGCATACATCCTCCTGTCTTGCTCATCGTTTGACCAACCCACGTCTTGAATTTCTGGGTTTTCTTCTTAATTTTGTCGACCGCCGCATGGTTCATGTGTAGGGATCCCCTCGTATTCCTAGAAGCACTGGGTTTGGTCTTGGGTATATATTTATCGATCAAATGGGTCATTTTACTAGTTATGATATTCAGCGTAGTGTCTGCGTTCTTGTACCTTAATAAGTCAGGCCAGTTGATACCTCTCATCTCTTCCCTCATCCCATTGTAATTTCCCTTGTAATATTTGCACCTTGGCCTGGCCTTATCTTGAACTAGGTAACAGTTAAATCTGAATGACAACACTGTATGGTGACTGGTGCCAACTGGGGCAAGGTGTTCCAGTTTGGCCACCATACCCTCCTCGTTTGTTATGATGAGGTCAAGTGGCTTGGGTGTTTGTTCCCCTCTGTAATGTGTCGGGTCTCTCACATGTTGGAACAGAAAATTATCTCTCAGAGTTTCTACAAAAAGAGTAGCAGGATTATTCAAGTCATTCGGGGTTGACTCGTTTCTCCAGTCGATGTCGCCATAGTTAAAGTCCCCCATGATAAGGAGGTGGCTGGGGTTGAGCATCGCCGCATTGTTTATTAAGGTTCTTAAGTTCCTTTGATTTAGTGAGCCACAGTTCGGGGATCTGTAGATACACCCGACGATAAGTAAGTCCCCTCCCTTTAATTTAATTTTACACCACTTGGACTCTTCAAAGACATCCTCTCCCTGTACCCTCGCCTGGCTGGCTCTAAGGTCTTGCCTAGCGTAGATAACCACACCCCTCCTGCAGGATTCTTGAGTTAGGTTCGTAAATGAGTCATATCCAGCAATACTGAACTCACATTCCTCTGGGTCGATTCTCCTGTTCTTGTACAACAGTTCTACAACTCCTACAATATCTGGTTGGTGTACTCTTAGTAGTGTTTCAAACTCCTCCCTCTTATCCAGGAACGTGTCGGTATTAGTGTACATGACATTCAAGCCAGAATTTGTTCTCGGTAACGTCTCTGCTCTTAGTAATAAACCCGCTCCACCCACATTCTCAGAAGCTGCAGCATTTGCTAAGTACACTGTATTTTGCAGGGTGTGTGAGGTGTTCATGGTTTTTGTTAGCGATGTTGTGCTCTCAGGGCATTTGAAGACAGTGCACTAGTCCCAGCCATTCAGCTGTAACTTGGGCATGCATCCTTCCCATGCAGCTATTGCCTAAAGATCTGTGATTCAGTTCATTTTAGTTGCTGGTTGGGATTTGGGAGGCATAACCTTTCCAATGCCATCTCTCTCTCTTAAATGGCATGGTCTGTTCTGTTCTGTTCTGATAATTACTCTTAGTATCGTATCATTCTCTTTATCTGTGAATTATTTCAATGTTTTCAGAAAAACTGACAAGGCACAAGATAAAAAACATTTTTCTTTGTCCGCTGCACAAGAACACACACCACACCTTGGCAGGTCAGGCAATAGTAGTGAAAAGTTTTGGCAGAAAATTACCATGTGGATCCATTACATTATGTATACAGCATTACATTAGTTCTTTATGCATGTACAATGCATATGTTTTAGGTAATATAGTGTTAAGTAGTTTGATCACACCAACAAGCTTCATGGCAAAGTCTGATTCTAGTGCCAAGGAAAATTGCCAATATTCTGTCTCTGATACAAAATATGCCTTAAAATGTTCATGACACCTTGTTTAGGAATATATAGAAAGTTAGATTTAGTTGGAGAAGATATGGTTTACTTTAGGTTAGCCAGTCTGTTGTCATATGGTGTGGATGTTGGTTTGGCTTCCAACTGGATGGTAGTAATGTGTTACGAAGTTCTCATCCTTCTGAGTGATTACAAATTAAGATGATGTTCACTTATCCAACTGAGAAATGGTGGCATGTAGATGGAGTTCAGTCATCCAGCTCATTCATAGTAGAGTATAGACCATTCAGTTGGGTGACGTATGCAAATGATCTTCAGTCATTCAGTTAGTTGAAGATGACTTGCTGATAAATACATGGGGTTCAGTCATCTAATTGGGTAAGGGCTGCTGCTGCACGACTGACCCAGTGGTGGCATGGGAGGGAGGAAGGCAGGATCAAATCAAGGATATAATTGGAGGAATGTCCTGTGGTGGAGAGTGTGCCACTCCGCTCGCTGGTGCGGTACACAGGGCAGTGGTACATGCCTTTCTCTTCTGCCTGGTCTTCATATTTACAGCTCACACCTGCAGACAACGCTATGAAAATCTTCAGGCAATTTGATGATGTATAAAAATAAGTAGTTTATGAATCAACTTTCTTCCAATTAGTCCAGATTATCGAGAGTTTGTTGGTATTCACTAAGCTGAATCATTCTACTTCAGTATCTGAGTGATGTATTTTTGTGCAAATAAGTTCAGGACAATATACGAGTGTGGCTAATCTAAATAAAACATCAGTTAGCAGAAATGTCATTAACATCTCACTCATCAAAATTTGTGAATCATAAGTTATAAGTTCTTGGTTACATATTCCTTCAAAAGATTTTGGTTATGTAACTAATGACAGTATCTTAACAAACTGCTCAAAAATTATTTTAATTTTATGTTCACTTGTAATGAACATTCCCTTCGTGTTTCATGCAAAGAAGTCACGAGTGTTTATTTTTGGTAAGCTCCACTAAGTGTATTAAATATCAATAATATGATTTATTTAAAATTTGACATACCATACCAGTAGTCTTATCTCAAAATCTAAAGGAGTAAAGATTTTCTTTTTGCTGTGAATAAAGTTGTCACCAAGATATATTTGCCGATATAAACTAAAACATATACGTATACCACTTAATTTACATTTAAATCCACTGAGAACAGGAATAACTGGTGTATAAAAATAATCCAGTCATTTAACAATTTGCAGAAAAAAATTGTCTACTGTATTCTAGGTTATATCCATTCAATAGTTTCAAATAGTTTGAAATCTAGGTTTTATTATAAAGTACATAAACCAAATTTCATTTTGTAAATAGTATACTGACATATCATTACTTTTGACATGGAGCAATTTTCAGGTACCCATAAAATCTTAACCAATGATATGGTTAAATCACCTTGATGAGAATACCTGATCTGACTCAGTGATAAAGAAAATTTAATTGAACATGTAGGGCAAGGTAAAGGAATGAGTAAAGAGAAGGTGTGTTGGGGGCACATACCCTCATGGTGTGACATGTCTGGGAGGGCAGCAGGTTGGAAAAGGATGATAGGTAACTGGTCATGTAGCTGCTTGGCTGACATCTCCGCCAAGCAATGTTGTTCACGATCCCAGCGTGCACCTTCCAGGAAGAAGCCCTGCACAAGAGCACATTGGTATTAAGGGGCTGCATGTTGGGTGTAGAAAACTCTTCTGCCATACTGCTTTGTCTGTCATACTGGAATGACATGGGTATAACCCAATTGACTGTTTGACATATCATGCATACTGATCTTGGTTATTTTACCTGACCTATAATATACCTGCCCAGGCAACCTCACTTGCCTGGTATTCTAACAAAGATGCCCTCACTTGTCTTTGTCCTGCTTATTAGGTGTATAGCTTAAATATCTAAATCCTCTCCCAGCTTTGCGCAGTGGCAATATCGTAACCAATGAGTTTTATCCAAGGTGTGTTACTGTGTAAAGCTCGACTATCTGCTAATACTATTGGGAAAAATTTATCTAGCAATCAACCCTACCCTTATTATTAAGAGCCCAACCCCTGAACCCCTACTTATTCTATTCTAATATTATTTTCTAATCTATCATCCTACTAACCCATGTCTAGGTGCCTCCCTAGACGCCTCCCTGTGCTTGGCGAGGGATGACCTGGTAGATGACGTCATCAGATTCATGACTTTGGCTCTGTGAGTCATTCTCGTTGTCTTCCTTTTCCTGCTGTTCAGTTGGGACTTTCACCGTCTGGAAAGTGAAGAAAAAAAATTGTTGGCCTACATAAAAGGTAACGGGTAGTGAGGGATGGGGTTGAAGACCAGATCACAGCTGAACCGAGTCACTAATCAAGGCACATTTAACTTATTTTACTTTTATCCTCTTCACCACTGATTGGCTCGTTAGCCGCTTGGGTGATCGGTCACGTCTCTGTTACTTTCCCTTTTCTTTTATCCTCTTCACCACTGATCGGCTCGTTAGCCGCTTTGGCGATCGGTCACGTCTCTGTTACGCACTGTTGGCAAGTACTGGGCATGCACCAGCCCCTGAATGTACCTGAACCTGCTCCAGTGTTGGTCAAGTCTTGTCTAGAAAGAGCTCACACTCTGTGCCATCACAACACTTTCTGGTAGATTGTTCCAAGAGTTAACATCTCTCACTCCGAAAAAGTTTGCCCTCACAGTTTTCTGGACTTGCGGCTTCTTCAATCTTGAGCTGTGACCCCTTGTGAACTGATCTGCCAGCTCCAAGTAAGGACACTCGACTTAGTGCCCCCTGAGAGGTTTATACACCTCAATTAGGTCTCCCCTTGCCCGTCTGTAGTATAAGCTAGGCAGTTCAGGCGCTCCAATCACTCAGGGTAGCTGAGGTGCCGAAGTGCAGGCACCAGTCTGGTGGCCCTCCTTTAAACATTTTCAATCAACTGACAGTCCGTAGCATATATCGGGGACCAGACAGGGTGACAGTACTCCAGATGGGGAAGCACTTCACTCTTGAAGATCGTTACGAGGGACGGAATGTCTAGATATCTTAACGACCTTCTTATAAGATCCAATAATTTATTTGCCTGATTTACCTTCTTCTCGCAATGGCCCGAGAACTTTAGCTCATTGTCAACATACACACCTAGGTCCTTCTCACATTCAGTCTCAAATAGTGCAGTTTCTTCATCCCGTTGGGACATATGATACGCCTCCTTACCGTTGGTACGCCCCAGGTGCATCCTCTCACACTTCGTGACATTGAATTTCAGCAGCCATTTCTTCAACCATTCTCGGAGCCCACAGAGGTCCTTCTGCAGCTCTTCACAGTCTGCTTGGTTCTTGCTTTCCTGAAATAACTTGGCGTCATCGGCAAACATTTGTATGTAGGAGTGTACAATGTCAGGCATGTCATTTATGAAACAAACAACAGCAGGCCCAGTACACTGCCCTGTGGTACCCCACTTGTGACAGGTACAGATGATGATTTCGTGCCATTAATCACCACACACTGCTTGCGGTCATGTAGAAGGTCATCTATCTACACTAGGACATTTCCCAGAATTCCGTACCCTTCCAGTTTGATTTTCAGCCTTAATAAATTATAATTTCTGTAAAACATTTTTTGTTCTATATCACAATTTTTGTGTTGAAATTTTTTATAATTTATCCCAGGGTTTCAATTGTTTTCTTATTTTGACAACACAACATACATATATCATTTCTCACTCTCAATATTTTTTTAATTATTTTTATTTTTTTATTTATGGTTCTATTATTATTACAGTATTTATAATTTTTATTATTATTAATTTATTATATCCCTCCCCCCCCCCCAGGCCTTGATGTGGGTCATTAAAAATTACCTGTGCCCGGGTGGGCAAATGACCATAAAAAAAAACTTTTTTTTTCTAAAAAAGCAGTTTTTGTGATATAGTCCAGAATGCAACATCTAGCTTTATACCTACGTATGTTAATGCCTAGCAATAACTCGCCAAGCCAACATATAGGCAATTAAAACAAATAATAATTACTTAATACATAATATTAGGACACGTCGCTACCTGGCATTTAATTGCAGGTTATATCCCAAATATAGAGGTCATAATTTACAAAATGAGTACTATGGGCGAATTTCCGCAATCTGAGTTTCTGTAACGTAAGAGATACCTGTAAAATAACTATGTAACTTGAACCAGGTCTTAAACTAACCAGGGTTTTAAATATGAATCATCGTAATTCAAGGCTTTCCTTTACCCTGAAATTTATTTTATTTTTTTGAGCACTCCAAGAAAAATCTCTCCGTTCTGGGCATTCAAACAAATTTCCGAAAAATTGCATCGTGCATCGGCATGTGCCGAGCATATGGGTGGGTAGACTCAAAATGTTCGTGAGCTATGATTGGCTACTACTCTGTACCTGTACTGTCATATGACTGCATGGGATGCCTAAAATTGGCTGATGTATCTTGCAGTCTATCTCCTCAAACTCTAGCATCATGAGAGTAGTAGCTTGTTTGCTCACAAACTGTGTTGTGCAGTACTGTACCAGCATATAATCAGCCAAGACTACCATTTAAATAGTGTTAATTAAGAGATATTGATATTGGTTTCTAGGTTTTTAGAAAAAAAATTGCTTTATTTTGCAGGGTCAGGTGTGTGTGTGAGTAGTAATACGCAGTCAGATGCGCTAGTGCCAGTTCATAATGTAAATAATGTTAGTGTGAAGCAATAAAACTGTATCTCTAATCACTGTTATGAATAAATTAGACATACATAAGTTAAAAAAGTGATAAAATTAGGTGAGTGGAACAGTGAAGATATAAATCCACGAGTAGAAAACATGACGATGTAGCAACATGGTAATTTATGCCACACAGCCACAAACCCTATGCTTCATACTTCCCATCCTGCAAACTCCAAAATGGTGAGTACAGCCAAAATTAGTGTTGTTCTAAAGTTTCATATACCAAATTGCATCTTTTAAGTCCTCCCCCAAATTTTTAGACGACCAGGGGTGACATTTAACATTCCAGAACCCGACCAAGTATGGATCAAGTGTTAATGTGTGTATCATTACCGGGTAAGTGTTTTGGAATGCTTACTATAAAATGTGTGATATCTCTGTATGTATTTTGTAGCAAAAAACATATGATACTGAAATCTTAGTGCTTCAGTGTTATGTTCATACCATTGAGTGTTTTGGATTGATTACAGTCCAGTTAGTAACCAGAAAAGGGTTCAGGTTCCAACAAAACTAAAGCCATAACACATGATTGGTTGGTACCATTTTTCTTAAAATAATGCATTACAATGATATTACTGTACAGGTGCTCCTCTACTTAAGAACATTCAACTTACAAACTTTCAGAGATACAAACACCATCACTGAGGGGGGGTTACCTGCCAGAACAGGTGTTTAATGTGGATGAGACTGGACTATTTTGAAGAAAATTCCAGATAGAACAAACATTACCTAAGAGGAGAAGAGTGAGCCAGGTTTTAAAGCTGTATTAAAGGGTATAGCTGTACTATATATCCATAATATTTTCATTTTTTACAATATATTTGGTATCTACAAGAGCAAAGATGGACTTACAAGCAAGCCTCAGGAACGTAACACGTTCGTAAGTTGAGGAGTACCTGTAGTATGTAACAGTAAGTGAGGTAGTAAATCTGATGACAAGATAGCCACAATTATTTAGGCTGCTTGTACAGATGGGGCTTGTGTAACTTCCAACTTCTATTTATTTTTTCTGGAAGTAGGATGACTCCAGAAGGCTGCACCTTAATTGTTTGAGCCGTGTTAATCACCCTGTTTGAATATAGGGTATGCCATTTTCCTTTGTCTATTAGCATACCTGTCATCTTGGTAAGATTTATCCTTCTCCTTTCATGATCTTGCTACCTTTTCCCTCCTTATTCAGTTCCTTCTTCATCCTTCTACCACTTGTTATCTTGTCATCCTTCCTTATCTATTTCTGCTTGTACCTGGTCTCTCTTCCTTCATTATTTATCAAGCTCTTCCCTCTCTGTTATGTGGTTCTCTTTTGATAACTAATCTTTCATTTCCCATTCTGTCTTCACCATCCTCATAGTCCAATTCTTACCAAGACAGCCTTTTAGTTTACCTGACTCTACTCTTCATCCTTTCCTGAATACTCCCTTCCACTTAATCTGGTTTATCTCTCTCTCTCTCTCTCTCTCTCTCTGATTTATTACTTACTTTCCCTTCCTTCCTTCCTTCAATCCCTGTACTAAAGTTATTAGCCTGGCATTTGATATCTGTTTCTGCATTTTGTTACCTGGTCACCCTCCTTCTTGAGCTGGGGGGAGTCGTTATCGTAAGGAAGCGATTCGTTGTCTTCGAGGTCAGTGTCGAGGGGGTAGTACTGCCCCTGCACATTTGGCGTGGGCAGCCGCTCGATCACCACTGGCAACTCCACGAAGTTGGGTCTGATACATTCCTGGATGATATCTTCCACCTCCTTTTCCATTACCTGTTGGTGTAAATGCATATGGAGTATACAGTGAGTATGCTGTCAGTACAAAATTATTACACAACCTATGATAAATGAGATTAAATTTTATATAATTTACAGTACTGTACTTTACTGAAGCAGCAATGTACATAAATGACTAGAGAGCATGTCAGTGAGTGATATTTGGGGAAGCATATGCTGCTGCTGCTGGTGGGTGATGCTAGATTTTTAGTGACGGGTAAACCAGATAGAAATTTGGGACTTGATGGTTGAAGGGAAGTACCATAATAGAACACATCTGATACTGTAATAAGAATTCATGAATGACATCCAATTTCTGAGAGAACCTGTGTGTGTGTCTGATCTTGATTCTGGTTTCAGGCATTACATTGAGAAAAGGCTTGAATGAACATATATTGCTATGGTAGCTATATCATCTGCTGTGGTAGGCATACAGGGGCAGTACAGTATTGTCAATATGTGTTTGCTGTAGTAGGCATACAGGGGCAGTATTGTCATCATGTGACAGCTGTAGTAGGCATGCAGGAGCAGTATTGTCATCATGTGACAGCTGTAGTAGGCATGCAGGAGCAGTATTGTCATCATGTGTCTGCCCTTGGTAGGCACTGAGTAATATTGCACTAAAACAAATGTAAGTTTATTTTTACCTCCACCTTTTTGGATAGTTAGATTGGCCACCTTTGTCTTTACCCAATGACAAATGGTGTCAAAGAAGTCAAGAACATGTCACAACAAGGCAAAAATTACCCACATGAGCTGTTCAAATGGACTTGAGACTGGCAAATGGTCTTTAACATTACAAAATGCAAGTCCCTTCACACTTTCCTGATTCTGTCAATAAGGAGAAAGATCTTGGTGTTGTGATAAGTCATTCAATGAAGGTGGCACAACAAGTAACTCCAGCAGTGAGAAAAGCAAATTGAGATTTGGGAATTATAAATGTACCTTTGAATATACAGGTAATGATAGAAAAATTCTCCTTGAACTATACAACTCTCAAGTATGTCCCAGTCTGGATTACTGCGTACAAGCATGGAAACCCTACCTCCAGAAAGATATAACATCCCTAGAAAAGGTCCAGCACAAGCAATCAAGATGATTCCAGAACTACTGTATATCATCTCGATTATCCAAGTTCAGTAGACCTTTCAGACAAGGCACAATATGGAAGATTTCATTAAAATATACAATATCCTGAAAGGAGATAATTACAAACTCGTCAAACTATCTTGCAGAACAAATATCAGGAAATACTTCTTCACACAGATGGTGAGACCTGGAATGGTCTACCAGCCCAAGCTGTAGAATCATGAACAGTACTGGGCTTCAAATAACCCCCTACAAAATTAACATGAACACTGGAGGGATCCTACACAGGCCACTGGCCTCCTTCCCTTGTCATA
>NW_024713270.1:0-19601 GCF_018991925.1 Homarus americanus | reverse complement strand
CAGTATTCCAAATGCCTTTCACTTAACTTACGATAATGGCCTCCCTGGGGTCCAAATAGTGACGCGTCCTTACCATGATGGTCAACCAGCTCTCTCTCATCTCCGTGTAGTCTGGGAGAGGATTGCACTACCTCCGGCCACCTGCTACTTACCAGGAATGGGACGCTTGTCACTGTGTTAATACCAGGGGCAAATCCCGGGACTTGTAATTTGCTACAATTGTTGGGGTTTATGGTCACATTTGCAAATACTGTATTCAGCAGGCGAGGTGCGGACGTTGTTGAGGGGGGCGTGACTCTGTGCTGTACTGTACCGTACATGGCCTCCCACAGTGACCTCGACTGGTTACGGTAAGTGGGGAGCAACTCAACGATAAGGAGGCGGCAGTAGAGACCCACAAACACGCCCCGAACACAGTACTGTATAGTCTCCGAGGTGTCAAGGGGATGGTGTTACCATCTGGCATTATAGATATGATAATCCCGAGGTGCTCTCAGTCCACCTAGCTGTAATTGGGGAAGTGAAGGCCGTTGAGTGCAGTCTTGGCAGTGGCGTAGCTAGAGTGTGTGCCGCCCGGGGCGGCCCTTGAGTTAGCCCCCCCCCCCTGTGCCCCCACAAAAAATACATATTGCACAGTGACTCACTCTTATTTATATATATATATTAAATAGTTTGTGTACCATTATAATATTACTGTTCTTTCACATACTCAAATATAGTATGCTTTAAATACACCCCAAACATACTAAAACTTTATAAGTAACAGTTAAACAAAAAGCAAAAACGACATATAGGATAGGGAAAAAAGTAAAAAAAAGTGTAAAAAATTAGGACCATCTTTATTTCTGAAATGAAAACTACAACTTTCTACAAAGTAACTTTTCTTGTTTTTTTGTTGGCAAATTCTTCAATGACATTGTCAAAAACTATTTCATCTGTCAATTGTCGCTTTATAGACAGTATGGCAAGATTTCTCAACCGCAAGGTGCTCATAGTAGATCTTAAGTAATTCTTGATCAGTTTTAGTTTCGAAAAACTCCTCTCACAGGTAGCAACACTAACAGCAATTGTGAGGAAAATCCTCAGCATTATTACTATATTTGGAACCGAGTTCCCAAGGTTATACTTTTGAATAAACTGCAAAAGTTCAAGGGGGCCTTCTTTCCACGTCTGGGTGGCTTTCGTCTGGGGGGCTTTTGTCTGGGTGGCTTTTGTCGGGGGGGGCTTTTGTCTGTACCCCAGTGAGGATAGTGTCTTAGTATAAAATCGCAATGCTGTGAAACAAAATCTTAATATTTAATCTCAGTACCGCAGCAAAAGTCACATCAATATTTTTAACCAATACTTTAATATTTCTTACCTTATAGTATTATGTCTTCCAACGAAGTAAATAACTGGATCGAAAACACAAGAGAACTTAAAAGTCGTCTAGCCTCCCCTCGTCTTGTCACGACGGAGACTTGTGCAGAACTGAAGTGAATTGCTTGTAACTGGTGGATTGGTCGGCTGTACATGAACTGATATGACCCGAGACTGCATGGTTTTGCAGCTACTGGAGACGTTAATCCTTCCCTTTGTATCGGCGGCAAGTTAATCCTCGTCGTATCTGACCTAACACCTGACCCACACCACATGAGCTCACTGGCGTACTTGTTTGAAGTTGTTTCCTTAATCCTCAACAGGTTACAGGTTGTGTGTGTGGCGGGGGGCCTCATAGCAAGGGTGTAGCTCATGACGTGGCCGTGATGATGTGGGTCAGGTGTTAGGTCAGACACGACAAGGATTAACTTGCCGCCGATACAAAGGGATGGATTAACGTCTCCAGTAGCTGCAGATACGGGTGATGAGCAGACCCAAAAGTGCCGCCCCCCAAAAGTGCCGCCCGGGGCGGACCGCACCCCCCGCCCCCCCCTAGCTACGCTAGTGAGTGTTGGCTACACGGCCTCCTTTACTTTCCAAAGACATGCTATGTAGTGTGCCGTATCCACACTGTCCCTAACTGGCAGCCATGTCTATGGGACTCACTATCACTTTTTCACAATTGAGTAACTACTCGAACACCTTCAGACAATCGCTCTTCTTAGGCAAAGGGTGGTCAGGCAGGAGCCCGACAGCTGCCACAGATCGCTGGACTTTAATGTAGCACAAAATGTCCGACACAGCTTACACGAAACAGATGACGATCCAAACATTTTCAGTTCGTAATTCGCTAATCCGTGGCCAACTGAGCTATAGCGTGAAGTGCTCTTAAAACTCCACATACCTGCCGCCTCGCATGCTGTAAAAACATACAATGCTCCGGAAAACGCACCAAATATTTTGTAAACGACTCTAAAGTATTTTAACGAGGGTTTTATATCATCAGTAAACAGAAAGGTATTAAACCTTCAGCAAACATTGTATATGCATACTGCATGAAATATGACCTATAATGTTGTTAACACTGAACAAACTGAAAAAGACTTAAAAGAATAATATTTCTTTTTGCAACCGACCTTTTTACACATCACTTTAGCTCGTGTTGTTATACAATACTGTTGTTAGGGTAATGTTTTAATATTTGCAAGACGAATGTGAATTTGTTGCCATCCGGTATAACTTACTGTACACTCCCATACTTAGTGTACATTATGTAAGAGAAAATAAACAGTTATAAACAGTAAGATAAACAATAAAAGTAAAAGTAAATTGTCCTTTTACAGATAAAGTTTACTGCAACACGAGGCAACTTCACTCAGCTGATCGTACGCGGGTGGACGGTGAGGCGAAGGAGTTCTTCTCTGGCTGGTTCACACGGGGATGATGATTACTGTCTTCCTGTGTATCATCTGCTCTGCCTCCTCCTTATTTCCACTTTCACCGGTATTGTTTTTTCTTTCTGTTTTCGATTTTGTTTTATTATTTGTATTTTTAACTAAATATTTTCCAGATATTTTGGTTATCTAATACTTTCAAATATGTGAAATTTGGATATATGAGATAGCGCTGAGACAAGGGCGTTAAGGCCGATGTAACCCGTATATAGGGTCACAGTTAGCCATGACTAGTTCTCCATAATGCCCACACACCCATAGTACCCACACACTATCCACACACTACCCACACACTCACACAAGGAGATACAGTGAAATAAACTGCTGTACCTAAATATTATGTAACTCAAAATATATTCCCAAAACAGCACGTTTACAGTTGAAAATAATAAAAGCATAAATAATACAAACAAAATCAATTAATATGTTTTTTATTATTTTTAAATATCAGAAATGTTGGGTCAACGCTTCTTGTTGTTCTTTGTCTTTTTCCCAGTGAAGATGTAGTCTCCCCATGGCAGGTACTGGTCCTTTTGTACATGGCAGAAAGTGGTAGTTTCCTTCTTCTTCTTGTTGTTTTGAGGTTTAGTGTGCTTTGTGGTCTGCAGTTTGTTAGATCGGGGGCCCTTCTCCTTCACCTGGCAAGGCTTCACCTCAACCTTTGAAACTTTTGTTACAGTGCGTCGGAACACCATTGTGATTTACTGACACTAACAGCTCTCTCACTGAGGTCAAATCAAAATTTGACCATACAGAAAGAATTACGGTTTAATAAGGTTGGAATTTAAAGAAATTGACAACAAAATGAAGCTCTGTTTATCACTATAGTGTTGAGGACTGGTGTTTGTAGAGATGATGGATGGTGTTATAATATGTAGTGATGATGGATGTTGTTATATGTAGTGATGAAGGATGGCGCTATATGTAGTAATGATGGATGGTGTTATATATAGTGATGATGCATGATGATATATGTAGTGATGATGGTTGGTGTTATATGTAGTGATGCTGGATGGTGTTATATGTAGTGATGATGGATAGAGTTATATGTAGTGATGATGGATGATGTTATATGTAGTGATGATGGGTGGTGTTATATGTAGTGATGTTGGATGGTGTTATATGTAGTGATGATGGATGATATTATATGTAGTGATGATAGGATGGTTCTATATGTAGTGATGGATGGTGTTATATGTAGTGATGATGGATGATGTTATATGTAGTGATGATAGGATGGTTTTATATGTAGTGATGATGGATGGTGTTATATGTAGTGATGATGCATGATGTTATATGTAGTGATGATGGGTGGTGTTATATGTAGTGATGCTGGATGGTGTCTTATGTAGTGATGATGGATGGAGTTATATGTAGTGATGATGGATGATGTTATATGTAGTGATGATGGTTGGTGTTATATGTAGTGATGTTGGATGGTGTTATATGTCGTGATGGATGGTTCTATATGTAGTGATGGTGGATGGTGTTATATGTAGTGATGATGGATCGTGTTATATGTAGTGATGATGGATAGTGTTATATATAGTGATGATGATGGTGTTAGTGAAGATTGTGAAGTGAGATGTAGTGAAGATTGTGAAGTGAGGTGTAGTGAAGATTGTGAAGTGAGATGTATTGAAGATTGTGAAGTGAGATGTGGTGAAGATTGTGAAGTGAGATGTAGTGAAGATTGTGAAGTGAGATGTAGTGAAGATTGTGAAGTGACATGTAGTGAAGATTGTGAAGTGAGAGTGAAGATTGTGAAGTGAGATGTAGTGAAGATTGTGAAGTGAGATGTAGTGAAGATTGTGAAGTGAGATGTAGTGAAGATTGTGAAGTGAGATGTAGTGAAGATTGTGAAGTGAGATGTAGTGAAGATTGTGAAGTGAGATGTAGTGAAGATTGTGAAGTGAGATGTAGTGAAGATTGTGAAGTGAGATGTAGTGAAGATTTTGAAGTAAGATGTAGTGAAGATTGTGAAGTAAGATGTAGTGAAGATTGTGAAGTGAGATGTAGTGAAGATTGTGAAGAGAGATGTAGTGAAGATTGTGAAGTGAGATGTAGTGAAGATTGTGAAGTGAGATGTAGTGAAGATTGTGAAGTGATATGTAGTGAAGATTGTGAAGTGAGATGTAGTGAAGATTGTGAAGTGAGATGCAGTGAAGATTGTGAAGTGAGATGTAGTGAAGATTGTGAAGTGAGATGTGGTGAAGATTATGAAGTGAGATGTAGTGAAGATTGTGAAGTGAGATGTAGTGAAGATTGTGAAGTAAGATGTGGTAAAGATTGTGAAGTAAGATGTGGTAAAGATTGTGAAGTGAGATGTAGTGAAGATTGTGAAGTGAGATGTAGTGAAGATTGTGAAGTGAGATGTAGTGAAGATTGTGAAGTGAGATGTAGTGAAGATTGTGAAGTGAGATGTAGTGAAGATTGTGAAGTGAGATATAGTGAAGATTGTGGAGTGAAATGTAGTGAAGATTGTGAAGTGAGATGTAGTGAAGATTGTGAAGTGAGATGTAGTGAAGATTGTGAAGTGAGATGTAGTGAAGATTGTGAAATAAGATTATAAAGTAAACTGTAGTAATTGAGGTTAAACGAACGCGGGTTATTCTGTAGTGTATCAGTGTCTTGTTAACGTGGAACCAACATGGCGGTGGTTCTCAATATAGATACGTTATTTTGCCGGGAATTTCTGTCAAAACGAAATATGAATCAACCATATTTAGCCTAAATTAACCTAGCGGCTTTATTATATATTCTAAGATTATTTAAGTTGGATAGATCAGATCAGGTTAGGTTAAGTCAGGTTGGGTTAGGTTAGGTTAATTTTGTTAATTTTGCCACTTAGAGGCTAGTTTATTGTGCCCCCATACTCATCCTGTGAGAGGTAGCGCAAAGAGATTACAAAGTGGTGTTAGATGAGGTAGGTGGTTAAGTTAAGTTTCAATAGGTTAGGTTAGATTACGTCAGGTTGGGTTAAGTTAGGTTAGGTAGGTAATAAGTAGATAGGTTACGGTCGGTAGGTGGGAAAGTTAGGTTTGATTAGGTTAGCTTATGTCAAACTGGGAGGTTAGGTTCGATTATGTCAGGTTAGGTTCGATTATGTCAGGTTAGGTTAGATTACGTCAGGTTAGGTTAGATTACGTCAGGTTAGGTTAGATTACGTCAGGTTAGGTTAGATTATGTCAGGTTAGGTTCGATTATGTCAGGTTATGTTCGATTATGTCAGGTTAGGTTAGATTACATCAGGTTAGGTTAGATTATGTCAGGTTAGGTTAGATTATGTCAGGTTAGGTTAGATTATGTCAGGTTAGGTTAGATTATGTCAGGTTAGGTTAGATTATGTCAGGTTAGGTTAGATTACGTCAGGTTAGGTTAGATTATGTCAGGTTAGGTTAGATTATGTCAGGTTAGGTTAGATTGTGTCAGGTTAGGTAAGTAGGTGGAGGTGGGTAAAAAAGTTTAGGTTAGGTCGGCAGGTTTTAGTGTAGGAGCTTAAGTAATCCCGTAAAAGTTTCATGTTAATTTTTGACACCATACATCGTAATAATCCTTATAAACTATGTTAAGGAACTGTGGTGTAATTTTTTCTGAACGGTTTATTATAAGTTTTATGCCATTAAAGAAGTTTTATCAATGAGCGGCGTAATGAACCACAGACGTATTACCATTAAGTCCTAAGTAACTTAAAACATGACTAATAACCTATGAACATGTAGTATTATATGATTACAATTTAACATAATATATTATGAATGCTGTTATAATATCTTAAGTGTGTTACAAACATGGCTGCTCATATATGCAATCCTGTCTCTGGCAAAGAAGAGATTGCAGTAAGTAAAATTAATTGCTTAAGACAAATACTGGAAATTAAACATATACATATTACCATTATCTGAAAAGCTTAGAACCACCGTTTTATATTTATTAAAAGTTTGTAGTGTTATACATCATGTGTATACAAGTCACAAGTTATTATTTACGACATTGCTTCAGTCCTCGTCATCAGAGTCTTCTGTGTACAACAGATTCCTTCACCTTGCTTAGGCATTTCTCATCATCTGCTTGACAGTTACACATCTCGGTGCATGCCATGCTATGCTTTCTGATTCTTTCTGTATGAACATGACAATGATCCACATTTCCTGACGCCACATCCACATTTAACAAGTTCTGTGATTGCTTCTGGAGCTGATGGTTGGTCTGGTATTACTAGTATGAAACAGTCATTGTCAATCTTCCCTGCTATGCTCTAATTGTGAAAGCATTTTACTGTCTGCATCACAAGACCACAGAAGAGCTTGATACCTTCCTCTCAATATATGATACTTTAGAGTTGCTGCAGTCGCTGGTAGTTCTCCAGCTTCTGCCTGCGTTATCTTGAAGAGATGCCATCTAAGTTTTGACAGTTTAGTGAAAGTCATTCGTGGACAGTAGAGCTTAAATACAAATTCCTCTAGACCAATATACATGTCTGCTGGAGGCATTTGGTCTACTCAGCATCTTGAATGCATCTAGGACTTTTGTGTTAGATTTCATCAAAGTGCTCCAACATGCTTTCTTTCCTTTGCCAACAAATTTTCCAATGCAGTCAGATCCTGTGAAGGCATGGAAACCTGTAAGGCTCTCTGCCCAATGTGTCGTCGCTCACCAGTTCCTGTTATCATACTTGTATTTTCTCCAAGTTGAGGCTGCTTTAATATGCCAAACACATCAGTGTCTGGTGACTTGACATGTACAGTGCTGCCCTTCTGTGATGCATATACTGTATGTCCTGCTTAAGTTCTATAACTTGTGATAGCAATTTGATGGTTGAAGTCTTATTTGCTGCTTTCCATGACAGAAGATTAACCTTGGACAGCTTTTCCCAGATGCTCAATGGACCAACAATACGTTCCTTGACAAAATTTTCATAATTTTGTCTTCCAACTTCATATGCACATAGATTGTCATATTTGGCATTTTCTGGCATTACAGCTCCAGTTACCAAGTTTATAAGAGCATCATTTTCCTGGGATTACAGTCGCCAATAACATTGTGTAGCTTCTGTACATCAGCATATTGACAGCTGACAATAGCTGTAGAGAGCTCATGGTGTTCTGTTCTTTTGTAATCTCTATGAGTTTGATATTTTATGTAATGAACTTAATTTGAAACCCAAATGGTAGTATATGATCTTTTATCACCTTAGACACTCTGTGCGTCATGCCTCTCAAGTGATTTTTTTCCTCTCTTACTTCTCTGGACAAATACGACCTTTATCCCATCAGAAAAAGTATCACCATATATTTTCTTAATCTACAGGTGCCAAGGTTTAAGATGACGGATGGTGTTAAAAATTAACCTGAAATTTTTACGTGACCACATATTGTCTTGTTGGGTTTCTGAGAGAACTTCACGGCTAAATAGCGCCTCTGTATTGATAGCCGGTACATGTCGTAATATCCACCGCTCATAGTTAAATCTTTATGTCCGTTTATTTTGTCCTAATTTAAGTATCAAAGAGTGTTTTCATTTTTAAGTATCTTAAGTATCTTTTTTCCCCACTCCTAAGTATATAAGTATGATTTATTTTCATTTTTAAGTAACTAACCATATTTTTGTTTTCATTATAAAATGTGATTGATATAGACAACAGAAGTAAATATCAGCTGGAGGTCGTAAACGAAGCTGATGTGAAGTATTTTGACTCACTGTTCCCACGAACTAATTGCTTCACTGGTTTATACCGAAGAAATAAAACCGTCAACGAACCATCCGATTCAAATGTGTCTTAGGCGATACAGGGTGTTTAGCGTCATTCTGATACCAAGAATGACTTTGTGTACTGTGGTGAAGCTGGGGGTAGGATAGGGTTGGGTTGGGTTGGGATGGTTAGGATTACGCATGTGTGGGTATATTCTGTCGCATTTTATAGGTATCTTGCGTCTTTCTCTTTATTCCTTCTTTATCATGAGTATCTGTGCCTATTAATACACCACCTCGCAGGATAGTGGAAGAGGAATGGATAGTAACGAGATTATATTCTTCTTACATATACCTTAGCTTGATTACAGGTAACACCAGGTAGAAGTTACATGACTCTTAAGAGTTTTCCTCGACTTGGCTGATTCAACTGTAAGACCTGCTGTATTTATCCTTATTAAAATCCTCCACCTGTAAGACCCTCCACTTGTAAGACTCTCCACCTGTAAGACCCTCCACTTGTAAGACTCTCCACTTGTAAAACCCTTTAGGGATTTGAAATACCTTCTCATCTTGGCTCCACTAGTACTGTACACACCCTCTCTAGCCTTAGTTTACAGTAATGTTGAAGTATATAGTGAAGACTCACAGCTCATGGGTTAGAAAAACAAAAGATGCTTGTTTTATTTATTTATTTATTTATAGTTTATTTTAGAATCCCCGAAAGTTGGAACAAAATGGCTGACGGGACTCACAAGCGGGCGGTGTTTACAGTATGGACCAAGAATAAAAAATAAATGAAAAATAAAATAAATAAATCGTAAATTGGTGCATTGTTTCTCCAAGGGTAATTATAGAAGTACAAATGTTCTCCAGCAGTGGGTAACGATCATAGTCACGTATAGAGCTTCCGACGCAGGTAGACTGATATAGATGCATTACCTGGAGTTAGTGGGTTACAGGGGCTTCTTACACGATAATATTAAAGGTGATTTTTCCTTCTGTTTGTGGCACTTGGGGTGTTTAGGTTAGGTTTAATTAAAATGGTTTAGTTATAATAGTTATATTACGATAAGTTAAGTTGAATTTAGAACTTTTGATTTGCATATATCGTGTTTTAGAAGGATTTGTTAGCTAATATGAGTTTAAATTTGGATAAGTTTGATTTAATTTAGATCTGTTTGATTTTACAAGGTCGTGATATAATGAGACCACTTATGAAACCTATTAGAGAGTAAATATTTCTACGGCAGTGAATGATGAATCAACCGAAGTGGTGTGTATAAGAGCTGCTGACACCAACAAGCATGGTATACTGTACAGTATATGTTATCAGAGCTTTCCTGTTGTGCATAACCGCCTCCGTCAAAGTATCTTACTGGCTCATGTGAGGAATTAGCCTCTAAGTTTATTTAACCCTCAAGATTAACTACACACTGGCACCTGACACGGCTGGCCTGACCTACCCTACTACCTAAACCTAACCTAACCTAACCAATCTGCTTCACTTAGCCCAGGCAGCATTGAAGTTAAATCATTGAATTTGAAAATAAAGCTGGAGAAATTATCTTGGGTAATCTATCATAATTAACAATTTTGGTCAGGTGAGGCCTTCCTTACCTTGCTCGAGAGCAGGAGGAGGAGGACTTGCTAACATCTACAGATCATCGTCAACCAAGGCAGATATTGAATACCTTTTGTTTACCTTCGTGGCTTAGGAACACATCTTAACACCATAAGACTATTCGCCTCAATACAATAATACAGTAATTGATTATTGTATTCTAATAAAATTTACGGTGTATCTTGTGAACCAGATTTATTGTTTGACCTTAGTGAATGAGAAACTGGTTGAGGTGTATTCTGGTAAACATCCTTAAGAGCAGCTCTGTGTGTTCTTATGACCTCAAAGTAACACAAAAGGTAGCCAATATCTACCCTTGGTCAGTCACTTTATGTAGATGTCAATTGTGTCATTTTTCTAGACTTAGTGCCCCCTGGAGGAGAAAGTAAATACAATATTGATTTATTTTGGTCACAACACACGCTAGTAGATTATTTTTCCTATTTAACTAAATAATTAACACTATGAAGCTAACTAATTATATAACTCAAAGATGGTAACCAATATGGCGTCGATATTGTTCACATACTCTATGATAAATAGATGTATTGTCTGTTTAATTTTAGGGAAGAATTTAATTTATAAACTTTTGAGAATTTGGATGCAGGAGTTTTGTCTTTGCGTGTGTGTGTTTGTGTGTGGTGATGATGATGACGGATACTTTCCTCTGCAGTGAAAAAATATCTTGACAAGGCAAAGTTTAACTGTAAGCCGAAGGAACGTTTGTAATGTGACTTATTATGTGAAATTGTAACTTGAAATTCTTTGTGAAAAAATATTTCCCTATAAAGTTTGGCAGTAAATGAAGTATTACATCAAGATGTAACTTGTAGTACCTTGTGGAGTAAATTACCTAAGTGGACGATACAGCTACTCCAGGGTGTAAGACCTAGAGTAGAAAGTCTTAAGACCTTACCTGAGGTTGAAAGACTCTTATAGTGGAACGTCTTAGGTATTGAAACTTTAATTACAGTAAATAAAATATAATCTACCTAAATATTCCTTTACCTGGCGACAACTAATGATACAGGTTGTGTAATAGCTCTTTAAAATTCCTCCGTTTGATATAATAATGACCACACATGAACTTATAATGTGCAATATCTTGATAACACATTAGCTGCAGCATTACACATAGTCCAGTGTATGTGTAGTGAGGGACATCTACCTAAATGAGTTACAGAATGTGGAGTTGAGGCAAAAAAATGTTGGGACATGTTTGAGATCATCAGTTGAGCCAAACGTTTATACTCAATATTATTTTAATGGTATTTTAGAGCGACCGAAAAATGTCAACAAAATGGCCGGCTAGGCTCGGGGGATCCACGAGTCCTCTTATAAAGGATCGACAATAAATGAAAACAAATCAGATTAATTTAAACACATTTCCAAGAGTATTAGATCCTGTAAAGAGAGAAAATTAATACTTGATATTTGTAGAAGCTTTTTTTTTCGTCCGTTTTCGTCTTGGTTAAAACAATTGTGGTGGTGTTACCTGTTCCAAACGGTAGACATCAAGGAAATGGATCAAGACCTTAATACTCAAAGGTACACATGATGATTTGTTCCCAAGTCCGAGGATTTACTTCACAAAACAGATTAACTTTAGGACACAATGATGGCGAACAAAATAACATCAACATTGCGTACAGTACATATCTTGCTTTGACTCTTAACTCTTGTAATTTTTCATAATGTTAGTGAATGAATTTGAGATTCTGGGCATATTTTCTTGTTTTTCTTTCTAATCAAGTGTAAAGGAAGATGTACTGTTTATTGATGGATATGGTGATGTCTTAATAGTGTATTAGTGTGTTAATATTACACAAGTTTGGTATAGTGGTGACGGTAATGTAGTGTAGTAAGATTTTAACACATGGAGGTGAATTTGTCTTTTATGTTGAGGATTTGTTAAAGGGAAGATCTGATGGACGAGGATAATTGTCTGGTTGTGATGGACACGGCTCACCTAACCTAACCCAATCTAACCTAACCCAACCCAACCTAACCCAACCTAACCCAACCTAACCCCTATATATGTGTGAGATAAGGTTCTGATTCAAGAACAAGATGCACAAGTTCGAATCCAAATTGAGCTGTAGGGTTTGTTGACTAATTCGGGGCTTCACATTCATAAAACTCTCAAATGGATACGACTAAACCCGAAGCCCCATCTTCCGTCGGTCGGTCGTCGGTGTCAGGTCAAAGGTCAGTTTGTAGTTCACCTCCTGTGATATGTGTCATTTATCGAAACGAAACATGAGGTTAACGTGAAAACAAAACCTCGAAGCAACACGTATAAACAGGGTCGAGTTTTCATCGGATTTTACGTCATGAAATTTTCCATCTTGAGAGAGAGAGAGAGAGAGAGAGAGAGAGAGACAGAGAGAGAGAGAGAGAGAGAGAGAGAGAGAGAGAGAGAGAGAGAGAGAGAGAGAGAGAGAGAGAGATTGATTGATTGATTGATTGATTGATTGATTGATTCCGATGCTGAAATTAACACTAAAATTTTATACTGTAATCGAGATAAATGCAGGTAAGGTTGGCGTATGGAATTATTGAAGAACGATCACAGAAATGTTTTACCTGTTTCCTGTGATGTAAGTCCAAAATGGTGTTAATTGTCATGGGTTTATACGTCCAAAATGTTCTTCATATCGTAGGGTCTTACATCCAAATATGCCATCCAAGTTCATATGTCCATTCATCCAGTTAGCTGTTTATCCATCCACCGATTCACCCACCTACCCATCTCTCCTCCCATTTAGTCATCCATCTACCCATCTCTCCTCCCATTCAGTCCCCCATCTACCCATCTATCCTCCCATTCAGTCTCCCATCCATCCATCCATCACACGAGGAATAGAATGACCCACTTATAATTTTTCTCTTTCCTGCTGCACTAAGGATCAACCACCCAGAGTGGTATGGCTACCCTGAGTAGGTACACTCTGTATTCCTCCTTTACTCTATTGTGGTGTAGGTGGTGGGTAGTGTGTGTTTGCGGGTGTAGAGCGTGGATAGTAGGTTTGTTTGTGGGTGTAGGGAGTGGATAGTAGGTTTGTTTGTGGGTGTAGGGCGTGGATAGTAGGTTTGTTTGTGGGTGTGGGCCGTGGATAGTAGGTTTGTTTGTGGGTGTAGGGCGTGGATAGTAGGTTTGTTTGTGGGTGTAGGGAGTGGATAGTAGGTTTGTTTGTGGGTGTAGGGCGTGGATAGTAGGTTTGTTTGTGGGTGTAGGGCGTGGATAGTAGGTTTGTTTGTGGGTGTAGGGCATGGATAGTAGGTTTGTTTGTGGGCGTAGGGCGTGGATAGTAGGTTTGTTTGTGGGTGTGGGGCGTGGATAGTAGGTTTGTTTGTGGGCGTGGGGCGTGGATAGTAGGTTTGTTTGTGGGTGTGGGGCGTGGATAGTAGGTTTGTTTGTGGGTGGAAAGGGATAGTAGGTTTGTTTGTGTGTAAGTGGATAGGTTTGTTTGTGGGTGTATGTATGTGGATAGTAGGTATGTTTGTGGGTGTGGGAAGTATAGTAGGGTTTGTTTGCGGGTGTGGGGCGTGTGTGGATAGTAGGTTTGTTTAGGTGTAGGGTGGATAGTAGGTTTATTTTGTGGTGTGGGGTGTGGATAGTAGGTTTGTTTGTAAGGTGGGGCGTGGAGGTAGGTTTGTTTGTGGGTAGGGAGGATAGGTTTGTTTGGGGTAGGGGCGTGGATAGTAGGTTTGCTTGTGTGTGGGGCGTGATAGTAGGTTTGTTTGTGGGAGTGTAGGGCGTGGGATAGGGTAGGTATAAGCTTGTGGGTGTGGGGCGTGGATAGTCGGTTTGTTTGTGGGTGTGGGGCGTGGATAGTAGGTTTGTTTGTGGGTGTAGGGCGTGGATAGTAGGTTTGTTTGTGGGTGTAGGGCGTGGATAGTAGGTTTGTTTGTGGGTGTAGGGCGTGGATAGTAGGTATGTTTGTGGGTGTAGGGCATGGGTAGTAGGTTTGTTTGTGGGTGTAGGGCGTGGATAGTAGGTTTGTTTGTGGGTGTAGGGCGTGGATAGTAGGTTTGTTTGTGGGTGTAGGGCGTGGATAGTAGGTTTGTTTGTGGGTGTAGATACATACATAGTTAAGAGGAATAAATCAAAATGGGAAGAAGATTAAGATAAATAAACTGATGATTAATGGTACAGGTGAGTTAATAAAATAGATATAAATAGATAAATACAGTAGATAGATAGATAGATAGATAGATAAGAACATAAGAACATAAGAAAATAAGGAGTCTGCAATAGGCCGGTTGGCCTGTGCATGTCAGCTCCTGTCGAGAGTTACTACCACTCTCTATCATCCATGAATCTATCTAGACTCCTTTTGAAACTTTCCAGAGTTCCCGCACTTACTACAAAGTTGCTAAGCTTGTTCCACTCGTCCACCACCCTATTTGTGAACCAGTTTCTTCCTATCTCCCTCCTAAACCTAAACTTATCCAACTTGAATCCGTTGCTCCGAGTCCTATCCTGCTCGGATATTATAAGAACCTTATCTATATCCCCTTTATTGATTCCTTTCACCCACTTAAATACTTCTATCTTATCTCCCCGCACTCTTCGTCTTTCTAGGGAATGCAAGTTAAGTTTCTTTAACCTATCCTGATGTGGAAGGTTTCCAAGTCCCGGAATCATTTTTGTCATTCTTCGCTGCACCGACTCTAGTGAATTTATATTCATTCTATAATAGGGGCACCAGAACTGAACCGCATAATCGAGGTGCGGCCTGACTAGCGCAAGATATAGTTGCAATAAGACCTCTGCACTCTTGTTACTTATACTTCTAGATATAAAACCCAATACTCTGTTTGCCTTATTTCGAACATTAACGCACTGTTTTCTAGGCTGTAGGTCCGGGCTTACAAGTACCCCTTGGTCTCTTTCACAAGTCGACTTCTCTAGGTTGATGTTGTTAAGGCTGTATACATTATAAGTATTTGTTCTTCCAATATTAAGTACGCTGCACTTGCTGGTGTTGAATTTCATTTGTCATTTTTCAGACCACCCCTGCAGATTATTTAGATCCTCCTGTAGATTTCAGATTTGCCCCCGAGGTGGCTAGTTTATTGGGCACCCCCTTACATCCTGTGCAAGGTGAAGCGCAGAAGCGTTTACAGCGCCCAACAGGGAAGTATGAAAAGTTCATACTTGCCTTTATGACTCGTACATTAAGGGCGTAAACGCCTGAAAGGTCATAGGTTCTGTCAAGTTACATAAAGTGAGAGAATGATGAGTGTGTGGGGGGAAAGATCCTGGTACATTTTATCTGTTTATGGCAAAGTGTGGCAGGTCCCTAATAATGTCAAATGCCCGGCCTGTGACTAGGAGGAGGGATAAATCCTCCTGTAGTGCATTTGCATCCTGCCCTGAATTAATTTACCGCCCTATTTTGATGTCATCCGCAAACTTGCTTATGTCACTGCTGATCCCAGTATCTAAATTGTTTATGTAGATTATGAACAAGAGTGGGCCTAGTACTGACCCCTGGGGAACCCCACTGGTTACACGGCCCCACTCAGATTTAACACCATCTACGCTGACCCTCTGCGTTCTATCGGTGAGCCATGATTTTATCCAATTTAAAACTTTCCCCTCGATACCATGAGCCTTAATTTTTCTTAGAAGCCTCTGATGCGGTACTTTGTCAAATGCTTTGCTAAAGTCTAAATAAATAACATCGTAATTTTCGTCATTATCCACTACCTCGAAGACTTTCCTAAAAAACGTTAGCAGATTTGTTAGACAAGATTTTCCCTTTGTAAACCCATGTTGAGAGTCGTAGATTAATTTGCTTTTCTCTAGATGAGATCGGATGCTATCTGCTATAATTGATTCAAGAAATTTCCCCACTACTGACGTCAAACTGATCGGCCGGTAACTTGACGCTGATGCTCTGTCTCCCTTTTTGAATATGGGTACTACATTTGCCTGTTTCCACAAGTCTGGCACAACTTCAGTGTCTAATGATTTTGTAAATAAGTTTACGAGGGGTCCGCTAATCTGTTCCCTACACTCTTTAAAGACTCGAGGGAAAATTTCATCCTGCCCTGGGGATTTTGTTTTCTTTAGTTTATTTATCTTCTTAAGAACATCCTCTTTTCTGATAGTGATATTCTTTAATTTCTCTTCTTCCTTTCCCTTAAATATCAGTTCCACCTCTGGAATTTCATCTCAAATTTCTTTTGTGAAAACTGATAAGAAGTAGCTGTGCAATGCCTTGCTTATTTCTTCACTGCCATTTATCAATTCTCCCCTCCCTGACTTTAAAGGCCCAACTTTGTCCTTGATCTTTGTCCTATATACCTGGAAAAATCCCTTGGGATTCGCCTTGGATTCTCTTGCTATTTTGATTTCATAGTCTCTCTTTGCTTTCCTTACATTTTTCTTAACATTCCTAGATAGTTCATTATACCTGTTTCTGAGCTGCTCCTCCCCTCTCTTTAATTTCTTATATATTTCTTTCTTTATTCCTATGTCATGTTTAAGTTTTCTGGTCATCCACCTTGGCTCATTCTTATTTGACCTAATTTTTCTGTATGGTATATTTTGTTCTTGTGCTTTATGTAGTATACTAGTGAATATATTATTGTCATGATCAATTGTTGTGTCATCTATGACCTCACCCCTTCCTACTGGGAACTGACGTGACTGTTCCCAGGTGACCTCACCTAGGTACCTTCTTAACCCCTGATAATCCGCCAACCGAAAGTTTGGGACTCTGACCATATTGTCATTGTTTTTCGTTTTCCAATTTAGGGTGAACCTGATTTCTCTGTGATCACTGTTACCTAGTTCTTCCCCTACTGTGATATCTCTGATAATATTTTCTTTATTTGTTAATTCTAGGTCTAATATATTGTCACCTCTAGTAGGTTCTGTAATTAGTTGTTTCAAAAAATTGTCATGTACTGTGTCTAGGAAGTCTTCAGATTCATAGTCGCCTACAATGTTGTCCCAGTCAATATTTCTGAAGTTGAAATCCCCCATAATGCATAGGTTGTTGTATTTTGCTGCCCTACTCATTTCCTGCCATATGGGCTAAGCTGCTTCTTTGCCAAGACTTAGGGGCCGGTAAATCACTCCCATAATTAGTTTTTCTCTTCCTTCCGTGATTTCTACCCACACAGACTCGGTTCCTATTTCACCCTTTATTGAATTATGAATACAACATTTTAATGTATCCTTGACGAAGAGTGCGACCCCTTCCCCCTTCCTACCTTCCCTGTCCTTGTGAAAAAGGTTGTACCCTTCTATGTACTCTGATAAAAAATTTTGCTCGTCAGATTCATCCAAGTTTCGGTGAGAGCTATGACGTCTACATTCTCGGTATATACAACCGCTCTCAGCAAGTCTATTTTATTTCTAACGCTCCTACTGTTTGTATAGTATACATTTAAACCTACCCTTCCCTGGTCCTGTTTTACCCCTTGTCCTGAGCAACTAATTTTACTTCCCAGGACCTGCTTATTTTTTGACTCCCACTTTCCTCGACCCCTCTCTACTGGCAAACCCCCCCCCCCCTCCCCCTTCGGAGTGACAATTTCACGCTCCAGGGATGCAGACAACGTCTTTACCCCCTCACGAGACAAGTGTACTCCGTCGCGACAGTACAGGTAGTCGTTGCCATAGAATCGTTGCCAGTTATCAATGAATGCCCAACCATTGTTTGCACAATGTTTTTCCAGTCGGCAATTTATAGCAATTGCCCTGGACAGCCATTCACGACCAACCCCTCTTCTAGGCAAGACACCACATATTATCGGGATCCCTCCCCTATCTCTAATCTTCCCCAGCGCCTCCCTATACCTCTTGAAAAGTTACTCACTCCTAACCTTACCTATATCGTTTCCTCCCACACTAAGACACACTACTGGATTGGTACCCTCCCCTGACAAAACCCTGTCTAACCTCTCGGCTACATGACCTATCCCAGCCCCAGGAAAACACACCCTAGTCCTACGTTTCCCATCTCTCGCACAAAAAGCCCTATCTACAAACCTCACCTGGCTGTCCCCAACTACCACGACCTTACCTGTGGGCAGGGTTTGTACAACTGCCCTTTCCTCTCCTTGATCCATACCGTCCTGCCTCTTTTCTTCCTCGCCAGCTTCCTGCAGCACCTGGTAAGGGTTACTACACTCCACACCCTGGTCAGCTTTCCTGAGCCTGACCCTAGTCCCCTTGGAGACAACCACTCTCCACGCCTGCTCCTCCTTCGCAGGTGTCCTGCTAGGCAGGACACCTACCTGAAGGAGTTCCGTCCTGAGGGCTTCATTTTCCCCCTTTAGAGTGTCAACCTCACTCCTCAACTGCCCCAGCTGCCTTAACAGAGTGGCAAGGAGGTCGTCTTTCCCCACAATCCCCTCCTCTTCCCCCACGACACAACGATCCAAGGCGGCCATTTTCCTTGGTTTCTAACGGGAGCACTTTCGGGCACGACCTTCTCCAAGCTGGGTCAGAGATCAACTGATAGATACAGTAGATAGATAGACAGATGTATGATTTTGTATACCGCAAGAGTAACTAAATATTCCTGTACCTGTATTTTCTTTCAGTTACAAAATACACAGGATTATAAATATGAGTATGCACATCAGGTGTTACAGTAAGTGGTAACATTTTGTAATACTCTTAAGTGATGAGGTAACAGAGGAAATAGACGGATACTAACGGAGAGTTTTTGTAGAATTAGACAGACATTCAGACAGTAAAACTTCTTCCGACAATACAAATTTTGACGGTGGAATTTATACACGAGAGTGTATGGATAATTATGATGAGCTGAATTATGACATCTACGTCTGATAATCCGTTGTTTAGAATGGATTATAATTATTTTTGTTGAGTTATTTAACAGTTTGAGAAAAGGTTTATTATGGTACTATGTCCTATTATCACACAAGGTCATAATTGAAGTAAAATAACCAATTATACTGTATTATTTTAGACAATATTCCCTGGACATGCTGGATAATATACCATCTACTTAAGGAGGTGATGTAGGTAAGGTAGATTGATATTTTAACATTAATTTACTCAGTTTTTTCTTAGTATCGGAGTTTTTTTTTTAGTTTTTTATTCTGACACTTTATAATGCAAGCAGCGTTCACATGTTGTCAACCGCCCTCAAGTGTACAAGGAGTTTGGACTGTAACTGCAACGTGTTACCGTGGGTGTATGACTGTGGGTTGGTGGGTGTATGACTGTGGGTTGATGGATGTATGACTGTGGGTTGGTGGGTGTATGACTGTGGGTTGATGGGTGTATGACTGTGGGTTGATGGGTGTATGACTGTGGGTTGATGGGTGTATGACTGTGGGTTGGTGGGTGTATGACTGTAGGTTGGTGGGTGTATGACTGTGGGTTGGTGGGTGTATGACTGTGGGTTGATGGGTGTATGACTGTGGGTTGATGGGTGTATGACTGTGGGTTGGTGGGTGTATGACTGTGGGTTGAT
>NW_024713269.1:0-25944 GCF_018991925.1 Homarus americanus | reverse complement strand
AACTCATTGCCTTTGTATGGTTGGGGTTAGGTTAGGTCCACAATCTGTCTCTAGGTGGTTCTGGGGGGTTAGGTTAGGTTAGGTCCACAATCTGTCTCTCTAGGATGGTTGTGGGGGTTAGGTTAGGTTAGGTCCACAATCTGTCTCTAGGATGGTTGTGGGGTTAGTTAGTCCAATCTGTCTCTAGATGGTTGTGGGGGTTAGGTTAGTCCACAATCTGTCTCTAGGATGGTTGTGGGGGGTTAGGTTAGGTTAGGTCCACAATCTGTCTCTCAGGATGGTTGTGGGGGTTGAAGTAGAGTTCACAATCTGTCTCTCAGGGATGGTTGTGGGGTTAGGTTAGGTCCACAATCTGTCTCTAGGATGCATAGTTAGGTTAGGTCCACAATCTGTCTCTAGGATGGTTGTAATAGGTTAGGTCCACAATCTGTCTCAGGATGGTTGTGGGGGTTAGGTTAGGTTAGGTCCACAATCTGTCTCTAGGGATGGTTGTGGGGGTTAGGTTAGGTTAGGTTCACAATCTGTCTCTAGGATGGTTGTGGGGTTAGTTAGGTCCACAATCTGTCTCTAGGATGGTTGTGGGGGTTAGGTTAGGGTCCACAATCTGTCTCTAGGATGGTTGTGGGGGAAGAAGTTAGGTTAGTCCACAATCTGTCTCTAGGATGGTTGTGGGGGTTAGGTTAGGTTAGGTCCACAATTGTCTCTAGGATGGTTGTGGGGTTAGGTTAGTTAGTCCACAATCTGTCTCTAGGATGGTTGGGGTTAGGTTAGGTTAGGTCCACAATCTGTCTCTCAGGATGGTTGTGGGGGTTAGGGTTAGGTCCACAATCTGTCTCTAGGATGGTTGTGGGGGTTAGGTTAGGTTAGTCCACAATCTGTCTCTGGGATGGTTGTGTTAGGTTAGGGTTAGGTCCACAATCTGTTCTCTAGGATGGTTGTGGGGGTTAGGTTAGGTTTAGGTCCACAATCTGTCTTAGGATGGTTGTGGGGTTAGGTTAGGTTAGGTTCACAATCTGTCTCAGGATGGTTGTGGGGTTAGTTAGGGTTGGGTCAACTGTCTCTAGGATGGTTGTGGGGGTTAGGTTAGTCCACAATCTGTCTCTAGGATGGTTGTGGGGGTTAGGTTAGGTTAGGTCCACAACTGTCTCTAGGATGGTTGTGGGTTAGGTTAGGTTAGGTCCACAATCTGTCTCTAGGATGGTTGTGGGTTAGGTTAGTCCACAATCTGTCTCTCTAGGATGGTTGTGTTATTAGGTCCACAATCTGTCTCTAGGTGGTTCTAAGATAGGTTAGGTTAGGGTCCACAATCTGTCTCTAGGATGGTTGGGGTTAGGTTAGTTAGGTTCACAATCTGTCTCTAGGATGGTTGTGTTAGGTTAGTCCACAATCTGTCTCCTAGGATGGTTGTGGGAAGAGGTTAGGTCCACACCACTGGGATGTGTGGGGGTTAGGTTAGGTTAGGTCCACAATCTGTCTCTAGGTGGTGTGGGGTTAGTTAGGTTGGCCAATCTGTCTCTAGGATGGTTGTGGGGGTTAGGTTAGGTTAGGTCCACAATCTGTCTCTCTAGGATGGTTGTGGGGTTGTTAGGTTAGTCCACAATCTGTCTCTAGGATGGTGGTGTTAGGTTGAGGTTAGGTCCACAATCTGTCTCTAGGATGGTTGTGGGAGGTTAGGTTAGGTTAGGTCCACAATCTGTCTCTCAGGATGGTTGTGGGTTAGGTTAGGTTAGGTCCACAACTGTCTCTAGGATGGTTGTGGGGGTTAGGTTAGGTTAGGTCCACAATCTGTCTCTAGGATGGTTGTGGGGTTAGGTTAGGTTAGGGTCCACAACTGTCTCAGGATGGTGGGGTTAGGTAATAGTTAGGTCCACAATCTGTCTCTAGGATGGTTGTGGGGGTTAGGTTAGGGTTCCACATCTGTCTCTAGATGGCTTGGGGGGTTGTTAGGTTAGGTCCACAATCTGTCTCTAGGATGGTTGTGGGGGTTGGTTAGGTTGAGGTCCAAATCTGTCTCTCAGGATGGTTGTGGGGGTTAGTTAGGTTAGGTCCGCAATCTGTCTCTAGGATGGTGGTTGTAAATAGGGTTAGTTAGGTCCAATCTGTCTCTAGGATGGTTGTGTTAGGTTGTTAGGTCCACAATCTGTCTCTAGATGGTTGTGGGGGTTAGGTTAGGTTAGGTCCACAATCTGTCTCTAGGATGGTTGTGGGGTTAGGTTAGTCCACAATCTGTCTCTAGGATGGTTGTGGGGGGTTAGGTTAGGTCCACAATCTGTCTCTCAGGGATGTGTAGGGGGTTACGAGTAGTATGTGTATAATGGGGTGAGGGATGTGTGTAGGAGAGAAGGTGCAACAGTGAGTGCTTTACCTTCCTTCCCTTCCCTTCCTTCATTCCTTCCTTCATTCCTTCCCACCATGCTTTCTTCTTCTTTCCTACTTTTCTTGCTTCTTCCTCTCTCCCCTCCCTCCCTCCTCCCTCCCTCCATCCATCCTCCCTCCCTCCTCCCTCCTCCCTCCCTCCTTCCTTCCCTCCCTCCCCCTCCCTTCCCTCCTTCCTTCCTTCCTCTCTCCCTCTCCCAGATAGTCAAGATAAGGAGGCACTACATCACTTGTCCCACACACACTTTTATCAGCCTTATGTCACCTTGTCAGTGGCTGCATGGATACCACACCTTTGTTTCTTACTGTTGGGTTCTCCTGTTCGATACCCGCTTTGAATTGGTTGTGAGAAGGGGTTGGTGTCTGTCTGTCTGTCTGTCTGTCTCTCTGTCTGTCTCTCTGTCTGTCTGTCGTATTCTGAATAGTGTGGCTAGAACCTGTATTCTCCACCTCCTCCCAACCTCCCTCCTCCTCCCTCCTCCCTCCCCCTCCCCCCTAAGAGACCACCTCCACTAAAACCTCACCAATCTGCATCTGCTGGACAACACGTAAATAATGATGGTCCTTCCCTGTTCTTATAGTCATTTGTTTCAAGTTAGTTAAAAGATAAGGTTGGGGAGGGAGGGGATGGATGGTCACAGCTGTCCATACTGAACGTAAACACGGGAGGAGATGGATGGTTAGTAAGAGAGAGAAGGAGAGAGGAGAGAGAGAGAGAGAGAGAGAGAGAGAGAGAGAGAGAGAGAGAGAGAGAGAGAGGCTGTCCTTTCCTGGTTTTAACCTTAATTTACCTTACTTATTTCCATGTGTTAAGGTATTTTTATTTATTCTGACTTTATTAGTGTAGAAATCTTGTAGTAATGTATGTTTAATAATCAATATGGTGGAGGGTGAAAACTCTCTCTCCTCCTCTTGTTCTTGTTAACTGTTCACTCATTGCTCTCATTTCTTTTGTAGCTTTTAAATGTTTATGAACCGAAGGAACATTATTAAGTGCGGTAATGAATTGTTTTTGTTTTTTTTGTGTTTTTTTTTGTTTGTTAAATATTGAGATGATATAACTGTCTGGGAATGATTTTATGTTTTTATTTATTTATTTATTTTATTGTTTTTCTTGTTGATTGTTGACATTATGTTTTATTCTTCTGTTTTTTTGCATACGACCCTCCCCCCCCCTCCCCCACCACCCACCTCTACACCTCCACCACGTCCTACCCCTTACACCTCCCCACCACGTCCTACCACCCACACCTCCCCCACCACGTCCTACCCACCCTTACACTCCCCACCACGTCCCACCACCTTACACCTCCCCCACCACGTCCTACCACCCACACCTCCCCACACGTCCCACCACCCTACACCTCACCACTCCCACCACCCTAACACCACCCCACCATCCTACCCCCCACCACGTCCTACCACCTTACACCTCCCCCACCACCCACCACCTCCCCACCACGTCCCACTACTCCACCCTTTACACCTCCCCCACCACGTCCCACACCACCTCACACTCCCCACCACGTCCTACCACCCACACCTCCCCACCACGTCCCACCACCCTTACACCTCCCCCACCACGTCCCACCACCCACACCCCCCCACCACGTCCCAACACCCCTTACACCTCCCCCACCACGTCCTACCACCCACACCCCCCCACCACGTCCTACCACCCACACCCCCCCACCACGTCCTACCACCCACACCCTCCCCACCACGTCCTACCACCCTTACACCTCCCCCACCACGTCCTACCACCCTTACACCTCCCACGTGTCCCACCACCCTACACCTCCCCCACCACGTCCCACCAACCTTACACCCCCACAACGTCCTACCACCCTTACACCTCCCCACCACGTCCCACCACCCTTACACCCCCCACCACGCCCCCAAACCACCACACCCCCCCACCACCCCACCACCCACACCCCCACCACCCCACCACACCCACACCCCCCACCACACCCCACCAACACACCCCCCCCACCACCCCACCACCACACCCCCCACCACCCACCACCACACCCCCACCACCCACCACCCAAACCCCACCACCCACCACCCACACCCCCCCACCACCCCACCACCCAACCCCACCACCCCACCACCCACACCCCCCCACCACCCACCACCACACCCCCCCACCACCCCACCACCACACCCCCCCCCACCAACCCCCCACCCCACCCACACCCCACCACCCCACCACCACACCCCCCCCACCACCCCACCACCCCACCCCCCCACCACCCACCACCTTACACCCCCCCACCACGTCCTACCACCTTACACCCTCCCCCCACCACGTCCTACCACCCTTACACCCCCTCCACCACGTCCTACCACCCTTACACCTCCCCCACCACCCACCAACACACCCCACCCACCCAAACCAACCCACACACCCCCCCCCACCACCCACCAACCAAACACCCCCCACCACCCCAACAACAACCCACACCCCACCACCCCACCACCCACACCCCCCACCACCCACCACCCACACCCCCCCACCACCCACCAACACAAACCCCCCCACCACCCCCACCACCCACACCCCCCCACCACCCACCACCCCCCCCACCACCCCCACCACCCACACCCCCACCACCCACCACCACACCCCCCCACCACCACCACCCAACACCCCAACACCACCACCAACACCCCCCACCACCCCACCACCCACACCCCCCACCCACCCCACCACCCACACCCCCCCCACCACCCCACACCCCACCCCCCCCCACCACGTCCCACCACCCTCATACCCCCCACCACGTCCTACCACCCTTACACCTCCCCCACCACGTCCCACCACCCCACACCTCCCCACCACGTCCTACCACCCTACACCTCCACCACGTCCTACCACCCTACACCCTCCACCACACCCACCACCCACACCTCCCCCACCACGTCCCCACCATCACACCCCCCACCACGTCCCACCACCTTCACCTCCCCCCACCACGTCCTACCACCCTTACACCTCCTCCACCACGTCCTACCACCCCACACCTCCCCCCACCACGTCCCACCACCCCACACCTCCTCCACCACGTCCCACCACCCCACACCTCCCCCACCACGTCCCACCACCCCACACCTCCCCCCACCACATGTCCCACCACCCTACACCTCCCCCCACCACGAACCCACCACCCCACACCTCCTCCACCACGTCCCACCACCCCACACCTCCCCACGTCCTACCCCCTACACCTCCCCCACCACGTCCCACCACCCTACACCTCCCCCCACCACGTCCTACCACCTTACACCTCCCCACCACGTCCCACCACCCCATGCCTCCCTCACCACGTCCCACCCCCACTACACCTCCCCCCCACCACGTCCTCACCACCCTTACACCCCTCCACCACGTCCTACCAACCCTTACACCTCCCCACCACGTCCCACCACCCTACACCCCCCACCACGTCCTACCACCCTTACACCTCTCCCCCACCACGTCCTACCACCCTTACACCTCCCCCACCACGTCCTACCAACCCTTACACCCCCCACCACGTCCTACCCCCACTACACCTCCCCCCACTTCACCCCTAACATGTCTCTGAGTGTTGATGAGGGAGTCGACTGCTTGTCCTGTGATATACTAAAAACACATATTACCATTGAGCAGTCAGCAGCGACCCCTACTATGGAGGAGGAGGAGGGGGGTGAGGAGAAGAGGAGGGGTGAGGGAGAAGAGGATGGGTGGACGTAGGGAGAGGAGGATAAGGATTGGGGACGGGGATAGTGGAGGGTAATATTGTAACCTTAGGTGGATAATGGCGTCGGCTGATAGTAGTAGAATGACATCGTCGGCCGGATAGTATTGACACCCAGGATGGATTGTGGATTAGAATGGATAGTACATTAACGAATGGAGAGTTAAGATTGACAGTCCATTATCGTCACTGTGTTATTCAGTAAATCTTTCCCTCCTCTTCTGTTCCAATTGGCGCCAAGGAAAAATTAGAAGTCGGGTTGGGAGACTTTCAACTTCCTATGCGTCACGGGCTCTCTCTCTTCAGGCGAGGAACATCTATAAAACTAATTAAATAAATAAGACGAATCAAACTACACGTATATCTTAATGAAATGAATTACATGACTATTGAAATTCTTGAAATTCATACGATAATGAAAATAACTAATAATCAACACTTTTGGGGGAATTGAATCAAGAGACGGAATGAATAAATGTTATGGAATAGTGAAAGACAACAAATGAATATCCAAGAAATCGGATGAGTTTTTTTAGGGGAGTGGAGGAGGGAGGGGGGAGAATTGGTACCTTTATGTAAATTACAAGATTTTATGCTCTACAGAATTATCATAAAAAACTAGATGATAGGAAAATAGACTTTTTTTTATTTTTAGGACTGAATTAGAATAACAAAGAGCTTACGTCATCTTGAAATATTATTTAAAAAGATTATTTATTTTTTTCTGTAATTTATCATATTCAGTGGTCAGTTCTAGACAGTTAATTCATTTAAAGCATCGTCCTCAGAGGGTTAATCATCGTCCTCAGAGGTTAATCATCGTCATCAAAGGTTAAATCATCGTCATCAAAGGGTTAAATCATCGTCATCAAAGGGTTAGCATCGTCCTCAGAGGGTTAAAGCATCGTCCTCAGAGGGTTAAATCATCGTCCTCAGAGGGTTAAATCATCGTCATCAAAGGGTTAAATCATCGTCATCAAAGGGTTAAATCATCGTCATCAAAGGGTTAAAGCATCGTCCTCAGAGGGTTAAAGCATCGTCCTCAGAGGGTTAAATCATCGTCCTCAGAGGGTTAAATCATCGTCATCAAAGGGTTAAATCATCATCATCAAAGGGTTAAATCATCGTCATCAAAGGGTTAAATCACATCATCAAAGCGGTTAAATCATCGTCATCAAAGGGTTAAATCACCGTCAACAAAGGGTTAAATCATCGTCATCAAAGGTTAAATCATCGTCATCAAAGGGTTAAATCATCGTCATCAAAGGGTTAAATCATCGTTATCAAAGGGTTAAATAATATAACCTACATTTCTCTAAAAGACGTTAAGGAAATATCACTTTAACGTTAGAGCCATATACTGTACATGAGGGGTACAAAATAGAGTATGTAAAGGGGTACAAAATAGAGTATGTAAAGGGGGTACAAATAGGAGTATGTAAAGGGTACAAAATAGAGTGTAAAGGGGTACAAAATAGGGAGATGTAAAGGGGTACAAAATAGGAGTATGTAATACAAAATAGAGTATGTAAGGGGCACAAAATAGAGTATGTAAGGGGGCATAGGAGTATGTAAGGGGCAAAATAGGAGTATGTAAAGGGGCACAAAATAGAGTATGTAAGGGGCACAAAATAGGAGTATGTATGGGGCACAAATAGGGAGTATGTATGGGGTACAAAATAGGAGTATGTAAAGGGGCACAAAGTAGAGTATGTAAAGTACAAAATAGGAGTATGTAAGGGTACAAAGTAGAGTATGTAAAGGGGCACAAAATAGGAGTATGTAGGGGTACAAAATAGGAGTATGTAAAGGGCACAAAATAGGAGTATGTAATACAAATAGAGTATATGTATAAGTACAAAATAGGGAGTATGTAAAGTACAAAATAGGGAGTATGTAAAGGGGTACAAAATAGGAGTGTATAAATAAAAATAGGGAGTATGTGTGGTACAAAATAGGAGTATGTAAGGGGGTACAAAATAGAGTGTAAAGGGGTACAAAATTATGAAGGTTGATGATTAGTGTAGTAGTAGTAGTAGCAATAGTAGTAGTAATAGTAGTTTTAGCAGTAATATTTTTAGTAGTAGTTTTAGTAGTAGTAGTTATAGTAGTAGTAGAAGTATGTAGTAGTAGTAGTAGTAGCAGTAATAATGAAGCCCTTTCTTGCACAATGGCGTGATCGCCGTCATAGGAAGAGCCAACACATTGGGGAGAGCAACCCTTCTACGACCAACCGTACCTTAGAGCAATGGCATCTGTAAATTCTTGTTTATTAAGGCTGAAACCATTTGCCCTTATTTCGGTAACGTAGTTAACCAGTTCGAGGCTCCCACCTCTGCACTATAGCCATTTTTTTTTTCAAATTTTCTGGAACCTGCAGCAACAGTTGCTGCAACTTATCATTTGGCAGTGCTGTCGATCTGTCGTAATGGACCTACGATCTGTTTACTTAACTAGTCTCGACCTCCCCTGTTGCATTCTGGGCTATTATGTGGTCCGTGAGGGCTGCCGTGAACTAATGAATTTTGATGTCTGGTGGCTGCACTTGGATTAGTTAGTCCCATACCTCCCAGTCTTGATGGAAGTAAGAAGTGCTCTTTCTGCTGGGGGTTAAGTGAGTGTGTTTCACTAATTTGGGAATGAACTTGACACTGATAGCTTCTTCCAGAGGGTGGAGGAGGTCCGATATCACGGATAGTACGCATCAGGTAGTTCCAATTCTGCTTGACTCCATGGGTGAATGCAGCCAAAGCCGCATGTGGCTCTGTGTTAGCAATCAGACAGAGCTTGATTTCACGAACCCACTCATTCACCTTTCCTGCCACAGTACTCGGTCTTGAAGTCCGTAGTGCAATTACTGCGCCTAGATGTCTTTGGCCGTCCTAGTTATTTTGACCTCACTTCCGCAAAACCTCCTTTGCCCGTTCATAATGTTCTGGCTTCCAATGAGGAAGGACTTATAATAGTAGTATAGTAGTAATAGTAATAATAATAGTAGTAGTAGTAGTAGTAATAGTAGTAAATAAGTAATCGTAGTAGTAATGGTAGTAGTTAGTCTGAATCTCTACTAAAAAGTAGTGGCCCAATATTTTTTCAAGATGGCCAACCACACCAGCCATTATTTTAGTTCATGTCGCTGAGGAAATAACTACAATATCTGTGGTCCACATTATGGCCATCTCGTCTCTAGTCAATGGCCATCTCGTCCCCTAGTTAATGGCCATCTCGTCTCCTAGTTAATGGCCATCTCGTCCCCAGTTAATGGCCATCTCGTCTCTAGTTAATGGCCATCTCGTCTCCTAGTTAATGGCCATCTTGTCCCTAGTTAATGGCCATCTTGTCCCTATTCAATGGCCATCTCGTCCCTTAGTTAATGGCCATCTCGTCTCCTAGTTAATGGCCATCTCGTCCCTTAGTTATTGGCCATCTCGTCTCCTAGTTAATTGCCATCTCGTCTCCCCAGTTAATGGCCATCTCTTCTCCTAGTTAATGGCCATCTCGTTTCTAGTTAGTGGCCATCTTGTCCCTATTCAATGGCCATCTCGTCCTTAGTTAATGGCCATCTCGCCTCCAGTTAATGGCCATCTTGTCCCTATTCAATGGCCATCCCGTCCCTTAGTTAATGGCCATCTTGTCCTTAGTTAATGGCCATCTCGTCTCCTAGTTAATGGCCATCTTGTCCTCTATTCAATGGCCATCTCGTCCCTTAGTTAATGGCCATCTCGTCTCCGAGAATGGCCATCTTGTCCCTATTCAATGGCCATCTCGTCCCTTAGTTAATGGCCATCTCGTCTCCTAGTTAATGGCCATCTTGTCCCCTATTCAGCAGCCATCTTGTCCCTTAGTTAATGGCCATCTCGTCTCCTAGTTAATGGCCATCTTGTCCCCTATTCAATGGCCATCCGTCCTTAGTTAATGGCCATCTCGTCTCTAGTTAATGGCCATCTCGTTCCTAATCACTGGCCATCTCGTCTCCTAGTTAATGGCCATCTTGTCCCCTATTCAATGGCCACGTCGTTCCTAGTTAATGGCCATCTCGTCTCCTAGTTAATGGCCATCTCGTCCCTAGTTAATGGCCATCTCGTCCCTTAGTTAATGGCCATCCTGTCCCTAGTTAATGGCCATCTCGTCCCTAGTTAATGGCCATCCTGTCCCTAGTTAATAGCCATCTCGTCTCCCTAGTTAATGGCCATCTTGTCCCTATTCAATGGCCACCGTCTCCTAGTTAATGGCCATCTCGTCTCCCTAGTTAATGACCATCTCGTCTCCTAGTTAATAGCCATCTCGTCCCTTAGTTAATGGCCATCCCGTCCCTTAGTTAATGCTTCTCGTCCCTAATTAATGGCCATCTCGTCCCTTAGTTAATGGCCATCCGTCCCTGGTATGGCCATCTCGTCTCTAGTTGTGGTCTTGTCCCCTATTCAATGGCCATCCCGTCCCTTAGTTAATGGCCATCTCGTCTCTAGTTAATGGCCATCGTCTCCTAGTTAATGCATCTCGTCCTCTAGTTAATGGCCATCTTGTCCCTATTCAGCCATCTCGTCCCTAGTTAATGGCCATCCCGTCCCTTAGTTAATGGCCATCTCGTCTGTTAATGGCCATCTCGTCCCTTAGTTAGCCATCCGTCCCATAGTTAATGGCCATCTTGTCCTATTCAATGGCCATCTCGTCCCCTTTAGTTAATGGCCATCCCGTCCTAGTTAATGGCCATCTCGTCTCCTAGTTAATGACCATCTCGTCTCCTAGTTAATGGCCATCTCGATCTCCTAGTCAATGGCCATCTCGTCCCTTAGTTAATGGCCATCTCGTCCCTTAGTTAATGACCATCTCGTCCCCTTAGTTAATGGCCATCTCGTCTCCCAGTTAATGGCCATCTCGTCCCTTAGTTAATGGCCATCCCGTCCCCTAGTTAATGGCCATCTTGTCCCTATTCAATGGCCATCGTCCTAGTTAATGGCCATCCGTCCCTAGTTAATGGCCATCTCATCTCCCCTAGTTAATGGCCATCTCGTCTCCTAGTTAATGGCCATCTCGTCTCTAGTCAATGGCCATCTCGTCCCTTAGTTAATGGCCATCTCGTCCCATAGTTAATGGCCATCGTCTCCTAGTTAATGGCCATCTCGTCCCCTAGTTAATAGCCATCTCGTCCCTATTCAATAGGCCATCTCGTCCCTTAGTTAATGGCCATCTCGTCCCTTAGTTAATGGCCATCTCGTCTCCCTAGTTAATGGCCATCTCGTCTCCTAGTTAATGGCCATCTCGTCCCCCTATTCAATAGCCATCTCGTCTCCAGTTAATGGCCATCTCGTCTCCTAGTTAATGGCTCCCGTCCCTTAGTTAATGGCCATCTCGTCTCTAGTTAATGGCCATCTCGTCTCTGAGTTAATGGCCATCTCGTCCCCCTATTCAATGGCCATCTCGTCTACTAGTTAATGGCCATCTCGTCTCTAGTTAATGGCCATCTCGTCCCTTAGTTGTGTCTCGTCTCCTAGTTAATGGCCATCTCGTCCCGCTTAGTTAATGGTCATCTCGTCCCTGATTATGGCCATCTCGTCCCCAGTTAATGGCCATCTCGTCCCTTAGTTAATGGCCATCTCGTCCCTTAGTTAATGGTCATCTCGTCCCTTAGTTAATGACCATCTCGTCCCCCAGTTAATGGCCATCTCGTCCCTTAGTTAATGGCCATCGTCCCTTAGTTAATGACCATCTCGTCCCTTAGTTAATGGCCATCTCGTCTCCTAGTTAATGGCCATCTCGTCCCTTAGTTAATGGCCATCTCGTCCTTAGTTAATGACCATCTCGTCTCCTAGTTAATGGCCATCCCGTCCCTTAGTTAATGGCCATCTCGTCCTTAGTTAATGGCCATCTTGTCCCTATTCAATGGCCATCTCGTCCCTTAGTTAATATCTCGTCCCTTAGTTAATGCCATCTCGTCCCTTAGTTAATGGCCATCTCGTCCCTTAGTTAATGGCCATCTTGTCCCTATTCAATGGCCATCTCGTCCCATAGTTAATGGCCATCTCGTCTCCTAGTTAATGGCCACCTCGTCTCCTAGTTAATGGCCATCTCGTCCCCTATTCAATGGCCATCTCGTCCTTAGTTAATAGCCATCTCGTCCCTTAGTTAATGGCCATCTCGTCCCATAGTTAATAGCCATCTCGTCCCTTAGTTAATAGCCATCTCGTCCCCAGTTAATAGCCATCTCGTCCCTTAGTTAATGGCCATCTCGTTCTCTAGTTAAAGGCCATCTCGTCTCTAGTTAATGGCCATCTCGTTCCTAGTTAATGGCCATCTCGTCTCCTAGTTAATGGCCATCTCGTTCCTAGTTAATGGCCATCTCGTCTCCTAGTTAATGGCCATCTCGTCTCCTAGTTAATGGCCACCTCGTCTCCTAGTTAATGGCCATCTCGTTCCTTCTAGTTAATGGCCATCTCGTCTCCTAGTTAATGGCCATCTCGTCCCTAGTTAATAGCCATCTCGTCTCCCAGTTATGGCCATCCTCGTCTCTCAGTTAATGGCCATCTCGTCTCCTAGTTAATAGCCATCCCGTCCCCTAGTTAATGGCCATCTCGTCTCCTAGTTAATGGCCATCTCGTCTCCCTAGTTAATGGCCATCTCGTCTCCTAGTTAATGGCCATCTCGTCTTCCTAGTTAATGGCCATCTCGTCTCCTAGTTAATGGCCATCTCGTTCTCTAGTTTATGGCCATCTCGTCCCCTAGTTAATGGCCATCTGTCTTCCCTAGTTAATAGCCATCTCGTCTCCTAGTTAATGGCCATCTCGTCCCCTAGTTAATGGCCATCTCGTCTCCTAGTTAATGGCCATCTCGTCTCCTAGTTAATGGCCATCTCGTCCCCAGTTAATGGCCATCTCGTCCCCTAGTTAATGGCCATCTCGTCTCCTAGTTAATGGCCATCCCGTCCCTCCCAGTCAATGACAAAGTGGGTGGAGAGATACCGTCTTGTCCCCTGAGCTTCCTGTAGCCTCACCCCTCACCACCCCTCACCGCCCCTCACCCCTTCTTCACCACCCCCCTCATCACCCTCACCGCCCTCGCCATCACCACCCTAACCACCACCACTAGGGATATTAACCCCTATGACACCCCTCTTCTAGGGTCGTATATCCTAAATCCTCAACACATTAACTGCCCGAAATAATAAAAATAATGGCAGGATTTTTTTTTTTTTTTTTTTTTTCAAGGAAGTTTCTTGTTTGTTTGTTTGTTTGTTATTAAAAAAGTCTCGGTTTGTTGATTAAATGTTAAGTAGATATTGTTGCAAGGAATTGGTATCACTGGAGGTTGCGGTGGCTGAGTGTATGTTAGCATTCAACCTATCCTATGAACGTTGGTTCGATCCTGTGTTATATTACACAGAAAGTAATTGTTTGTTGTTTAATTAATTAGATAGAAAAATTATGTTACACTATTGAATAATATTTTTTATGTGATGGGATGAAAAATTATATCACATAAGCCTTCAGACTAAATTATTTTTAAAGTAACAAAAATTTAATATTCTTTTAGATATGGAACAAAAAATGCAATAGTCTTTTAAATATGGAACAATAAATTCAATAGTCTCTAGATAGGAACAATAAATTCAATAGTCTTTTTAGATATGGATCAAAATACGATATTCTCTTACAATGGAACAAAATACAATATTCTCTTACAATGCAACAAAAAATACAACTAATTATACATCTTTATATAATCACAATAAGAGAATAAGATGGATGGAACACAGGCAGAAACACGGGATTATAAATGATAGGTTGTCGGTATTGTGATGGTGGATGTTACTCAGAACCTGATGGGCATATTTCACCTCCCTGTGTTCTGAGTGGTTCTGTCATTTGCCTTCTGTTGTTACGACCACCTCCTGTACCGGTAACTTGGACTGGTGGATCAGACTGGTGTACCGTAACTTGTACTTGTGGGTCACCCTAATATATTGATAATTTTATGTTCTGAATGTGTATATAATGTTGTGAATGTAAATAATATTGTAAATGTTTAAATAATGGTGTGAATATGTAAATAATGTTGTGAATGAGTAAATAAATAATGTTGTGAATGTAAATAAATAGAATAGTACATAATATTGTGAATGTGTATATATTGATTAGAATGTGTATATAATGATTAGAATGTGTATATAAAAGTCCACTTGGTCCCCATGACACACTTGACAGCTTCTGTAAACACCAACTTACATCCGGGTTTGTTTACTTTCATGACGTCACTTCCGATAGAGGCCCACATAAGAAGTGTTTTTAATTGCTAGTTGACTCACCTCTTTCAGATTTTTATTTGTTACAGGTGTTGTTTGTTTGTTTTGTTTTAGTACGAATTTAGAGGTTGTTTGGGGTTAGTTTAAGAAGGAATTAAAACTCGGATTAAAAAGAACAGATTCACAGTTAATTTTGATAAAAACTTTCGAATCTGATCTATAAAACTTAATATGAAATTTCCTGTTTTATTTATTGATTTCTCACGCATTTTTTAATTACAAATTTTTGGATACTTTAATTTTATCCTCATTACCGATCGATCACGTCTCTGTTGTCCACAATTGCTGGCAAGTACTGGGCCTGCAACCAGCTCCTGAATGTACTACCTGACCCTACTCTAGTGTTGGTCAAGTTCGGTGCCGTCACAACACTCTCAGTCAGATCATTCTCCTCTGTGGGTTAACTGAGGTGCCGTGTAGTGCCATTATAACAGTTGAGTTAGAGTATGTTCATTTATTAGTTTATTATAGTTTATGCTTCAGCCTTTACTGTAAAGAAAACGAAGGGCTATGTTGTTGGTTAAAACGTAAGATTATTCCATATATATCTGTGGCTTTTGTCTTATTATTTAGTGTTGTGACAGACAGATAGAACACAGACAGACAGACAGACAGACACAGACAGACAGACAGACAGACATCAAGACAGCCAGAGGAAATATACTTGTATATCATCAAGTTGTGGGGAGTATAATTTGAGACAACACACACACGTCTCAGGCCACACCCACGGTCTTTAAATATTTCTGTATATAATTTGACCCTCTTGAACGTATCCAAATTAGGTACAGTCTCTTAGTGGTGTAAAGAGTATATATATATATATATATATATATATATATATATATATATATATATATATATAAATATATATATATATATATATATATATATATATATATGCTATTGTAACTTTGTGGTGTAGTTTAATGCTTTCAGGTGTCTAGTTGCTAGGTTAGGTTAGCAGTTAGTTAGTTAGCAGTTAGTTAGTTTAGTGGATTTATCGTAATATTGTGACAATTTTTAGCCAGTCACCGTCTATCCTTTGACTGTTAAACTGATAAATGTTTATATACAAGTCGGCGGTCGGTAGAGTCCTTTCATCTTGTGTGTGTGTGTGTGTGTGTGTGTGTGTGTGTGTTTATTTATTTATTATGATATGTACCTTGTCTCTTTGAGTCTCTCTTCTTTTATTCACCCAGGTTTTTCCCTTCACTCTTCTTCTTCTCTGTCTTTAATCTCCTTCCTTCCTCCCTTCTTTCCTGTTTCCTATCCCTCTTCTTTTCTCCCTTCCACCCCCTAATTTTCTTTCTTTCTTTTCCCTCTTTCCCCTCTTCCTTCCCCTCTTCCGTCTCCTCCTTCCCTTTCTCCCCCTTCCTTCTCTTTTTCCTCTCTTTCCTCCTTCTTTCCTCACCCGACATCTCCTCTGTCCGTGTGTGTGTGTGTGTGTGTGTGTGTGTGTGTGTGTGTGTGTGTGTGTGTGTGAGCAGATGCCACCATCTGTTACCAGGTAAGGTGGGAAGGTCCAATTATCTAAACATTTGGACCCCTTTACCCCCTTCCCCTACAGGTGATAAACGCCACACTCCTGCCTCCCTCCCCCTCCCTCCTCCCCTCCTCCCTCCCCCTCCACCTCCTCCTCGTCCTCCCTCCCTCCCCCTCCTCCTCGTCCCTCTCCTTCCCCCCTGGCTCTCTACTGGCTTTGATCTCAGCTACACGGGGATGAGGCCAGACCGTATTACCAGAGGGTCTGTGTATTAATCCGTTACTGTCGTATCTTATTTGAGGGGAAGATATCACATTAATGAGGGAGAGAGAGAGGGGGGAGGCTTTGTATGACCTGAAAAAAAGTATTTAATTTGGGGAAGAACTAGGTCTTTTTATATGAAATGGGAAAAATTAGATTTTTTTTCTCCAATAGCATGAATAAAAGTTTCAAAGACCAAGAGAAATAAGTGATTAAAGTGTAGTAATAGTAGTAGTGTGAGTGTAGTAATAGTAGTAGTAGTAGTAGTGTAGTGTAGTGAGTATGCTTACCCAGCCTACAGTACTGACTCAGGTTAATGAATTTGAGCCGCCGTCTTGTGAGGTGTTAGGTCGAGCTGTTGTGACGCAGGTATAGAGTTTTATTAACTTATACGACGGTGGTAAGTGTCTTGTTATTTCTTAGGGGAAAGTGGGTGTGTCCGTCTGTCTGTGTGTCCGTCCGTCTGTCTGTGCACCAATTACCTGACCTGTAAAAACAAAACACACACACACACACACACACACACACACACCATACCTATACACGCCTCACAAAAACGGACCCAAACCTCTTATATAAAACAAAAAACAAAAACACAAATTCTTTTTTTGTTTGTCTGTTTTAAAAATTAGTCTACATCTCGTTTGTTTTTTTGTTTGTATTTAAAGATATATATTGTTTACATTATGTTAATAGAAAGACCTTGTTTACTGTTTACTTAGTATATTATTAGGCTTATGAGGCTTTATTGAGTATATATCAAAAAACTACATAGAAGACCAGTATAATACGTATTTCAGTCACACATTATATAATATTTTCATAATCGCATAAATATAATCTGTTTAACCTACATAGTGAGAGAAGTGCCGAATCGAACTCGACCTCTAAAATGGCAGGCAGTAGGCTTATCCAATAAACCACGGCTTAAATATTAATCATTGCTTACTCAGAAAAAATTCAATATACGTCTTTTTCATATATAAAAAAAGCCTTTGTGAATCTACTTGTAAAAGGTAAATCAACATAGTACTTCACCTCCTATCAAGCTGTGGATGATGTAAAAAATAAACACATTTACATCAGCGTAAAAAGTAAACGTGAAGATTGTAAGGGGGAAGTGGAGGAGGAGGAGATAGAGAGGGAGGATAGAGAGAGGAGAGGAAGGATGAAATAGAGAGGAATAGAAGAAGAGAAAGGGTGGATGAGAGCGAGGGAGAGGAAGGGTAGATGAGAGAGATAGAGAAGGAGAGGAGGGTTTATGAGAGATAGAGAGGTAGAGAGAGATGCTAAAAGAGAGAAGAGAGAGAGAGAGAGATTCACTATCAACAGCTGCCTGTCTTTAGGAATTATGTACGGAAGGAACCATAAAATATTAGACAAGAGTCGATGCTGAAAAATAGATCCCTCCGAGAACTCCCCCCATTCTCCCATCTCCCTCATTCCCTCCCATCTCCCCCATTCCCTCCCATCTTCATTCCTCCCACCACCCCATCTCCCCACCACCCCCTCTCCCTCTGATCACCACAACACTTACCGCGGAAGAACTCAACAACAGCCATCTCCAATACCAAAAATAAAAGAAGCCCCTGGTTATTCAGGCATCACCAAGGAGATCCTCAGCCACATAAACAACCCGGCCATTGAGAGACTGAGAACCACAATGAACGCTTGCCTGGCCTCGGCTACTTCCAACTCAATTCAAAGAGGCCATTATTACCCTAACACCAAAACAAGAAAGAACCCCGCCCTCCCACTAAACAACAGACCGATCACCCTCTTCGAAGTACCTGAAAAATCCTAGAAAAAATCATCAATAACCTGTCTGAGAAATCACCTGGAAACAACAAAACCGAGTCAACTGCAGACAATTCGGGTTCAGAGGGAAGTCCACCACAACAGTGATAGCCCTGGCATGTGAAAACAGAGCCAGAGCCTCAGCGAGTGGTAGACAAAGTAATCTAACTCTCCGGGATGTAACGAAGGCATTTGACAGTCTGGCATGACGGTTCAAAATTATAAGATCCTCCAACTCGACTTCCTGCCAACATTGAAAAGTTGCTTGCAACTTTGTTGACGGCAGAAATGCCAGACTGAAGGAAGGATAACACACAGGAGAGACCTTCCCACTCATGAGTGGAGTCCCCTAGGGGAGTAATCCTCCCCCAACCCTATATATTATCGACACAAGTGACACGCAGCCTCCCACTAGAATAGGTAACGAAGATATTATGTATGCAGATGGCATCACCTCAAATAACAACACATCAAGGAAAATCGCAGAGCGTTACTGGTCGACAACACCAGGCGGGAACGAAAGGTAAATAATTACGAAAAGCAATGGAAAACCAGTCTCTCGAAGTTCACAGTGGTACCCTTATGCAGAAGGAAAACCCATCCATTAGTAACCAATAATGCCCAGATAGAATACAAAAGCAGAGGCACCCTCCTGGGCCTGCATATATATCCACGACAGGTTAATCATGTCCACACCAGGAAGGAAAAGGCAAGAAGAGAGCTTGAGAAATCTATATCGCTTTAAAGCGCTTCCTAATAAAATAAACTCCGCCTGGTGACATCATTTATCATACCGATATTAACTTATCCAGCAGTACCTCTTCAAACTATATGAGCCACTCAAATATTAAATTACAGGTGGTCAAAATGAAGCCTCAGATTTGTCACAGGTGAATGATACCCCCTTCACCCGAACCACAGCCGAGACACATAGAGACCTGAGAATAAACCATCAACCAGCAGCTGCACACCCTGGCCAGCAGAGACTAGCAAAAGATAGATCGATCAGAGCAAGAACTCCTTCAAAGGCTCCCACCAGATAACGACAACAACCATACATGGTTCCCAAAAGTTACCAAATCTCAAAAGGTCCATTACCACCCCGATCTACACGGCCACAAATAGACAACCTCCTAGACCAGCATCCGCCAGTAGGGTCGGCGGGATATGAAATAAGGCCCTTAAAACACCCATATTGGACAGGGTAGGCTGTCTAGTGCCTGTACCGACAGACAATAACTAACCCCAATTACCTCCTAAACTTCTTCAATTTCCGAACTATAACGTCCTTCCCCCACTTCTAATCTCCTCACCTCTTTCTCACCCTCCTTTCACCCTCCTTTCACCCTCCTTTTCACCCCTCCTTTCACCCCTCCTTTCTCTAAAAAAAAAAAAAACTTACCAGGGAATCAAAGCCTGCCCCAGTCGCTCTTAACATCATCTGAACTGAAAAAGTGACCAAAACGACACCCAAGTGAAAGCTGGTGGGTGGTGTAGAGGGTGGGTGGTGGTGGAGGATGGTATAGTGGGTGGTGGTAGAGGAGATGGGTGGATAGTGGTGGGTGGAGAGGATGCTTGGTGTAGAGGATGGGTGGGTATAGGGGGTGTAGAGGGTGGGTGGTTAGTGGGTGGGTGGTGTAGAGGATGGGTGGCATAGTGGGTGGTTGTAGAGGGTGGGACGTGGGTAGTGTACATGACAAGGCGTGGGTATTAGGTGGTGGGTGTAGTACGTAGAGTGAAGAGGGGTGGGTCTTACAGACCCCTGACCTCCCATCACCCTTGTTATGTGGTCAGGATGCCCCGCATGCTTCCCTGATGGCGCTGTAAACGCTTCGCACTTCACCTAGCACAGGAAGTAGCAGTTTAATAAACCAGTCCCCTTCGTGGGCAATCTAAATCTAATCTAGAAATGAGAGGAGGAGGAGGAGGAGGAGAGGGAGGAGGTCTTAGTGGTGGGAAGAGGTGGCAGGGAATGGGAGGTAGGAAGAAGAGGAGAGAGGAAGAGCTGTGCATTTTATTAGGATTTTCACGAGAATATTTTTTCTAGGCACCTCCACGCCGCCTTCCTTTTCTTCTTCTTCTTCTTCTTTCTTTCTCTTCTTCTTCTTCTTCTTCTTTCCTTCTGTTTCTTCCTTCTTCTTTTCTTCAGGTTATTATAATCACACAGACTAAAAAAAAAATTAGGCTTGTATTAGTAATATTATTTATTAGTTATTAATTACTATCCCGAGTGAACAACGAACCTAAATTTTATCTCCTGAACGAAAATGAAATAAACAAATAGCATAAGAACATCCAATAAAGTTCATTATCTTTCTTTAATTTTTTAATTCTTCTGTCAGCCTATAATGGATGATTCAATTGCTCTTTTGATGGATTCATTATGAGATTAATTAAAGTTCCTGGAAGGTACTTTACGGATGGTAGATTATATTAATTTTTTCCCCTGCCCACCTCCTCTCATTTTAGGATATTTTTTAGATGGCGAGGGTAATGAACTGTTGATCAATACGTTCCTTTCATAGAAAACCCTCCCCCTCCTCTCCTCCCCGTCAGGTTGAATGGTTAGACGAATTGGTTGGGGTTCGTGGAAATTGAGTTTAAGGCCAAAAGTAGACAGATAGACAGGAAACGTACAAGATACTCATAGACACGAACCGTACACGAATAGATATACGTACATATTATAGACGAATGACGCACATAAAATTAGACGTATGTAAACGAGAAACGTACACAAAGCACGTAAATAGGCGGGTAACGCACAAAATAGCCACAGTATATAGACGGGGGTGGGAGCAGGATGGTGTGGGCGTACAGGTAGGTCCCAGTGTGGGCGTAGAGGAGGTGTAGGCCGCTAGTATGGGCGTAGAGGAGGTTTAGGCTGCTAGGTGGGCGTAGAGGAGGTGTAAGCCGTTGATGTGGGCGTAGAGAAGAGAAGGTAGGTCTCTATGTGGGCGTAGAGGTGTAGGCCATTGATGTGGACCTAGAGAAAGTACAGACCGTTGATGTGGGCGTAGAGAAGAAAGTATAAACCATTGATGTAGGCGTAGAAGAGAAAAGGTATTGGCCGTTGATGTAGGTGTTGAGAAAGTATAAACCGTTGATGTAGGCTGAGAGAAAGTATAGACCGTTGATGTGGGCGTAGAGAAGAGAAAGTATAGACCGTTGATGTGGGCGTAGAGAAGAGAAAGTATAGACCGTTGATGTGGGCGTAGAAGAGAAAGTATAGACCGTTGATGTGGGCGTAGAGAAGAGAAAGTATAGACCGTTGATGTGGGCGGAGTATAAACTGTTTATGTGGGCGTAGAGAAGAGAAAGTATAGACCGTTGATGTGGGCGTAGAGAAGAGAAAGTATAAACAGTTTATGTGGGCGTAGAGAAGAGAAAGTATAGACCGTTGATGTGGGCGTAGAGAAGAGAAAGTATAGACCGTTGATGTGGGCGTAGAGAAGAGAAAGTATAAACCGTTTATGTGGGCGTAGAGAAGAGAAAGTATAAACCGTTTATGGGCGTAGAGAAGAGAAAGTATAAACCGTTTCATGTAGACTGAGAGAAAGTATAGACCGTTGACGTAGGCGTAGAAGAGAAAGTGGAGGCCTCTGGTATATAGACTTGAAGGAGAGTCAGATGGTCTCTACTCCCGGGCTGTTGCTACCAGGTGGAGAGGAGATTGAGGGGCCACCTAGAACCTTAGCCAAGCGGTGCAAGAGGTGTAAGACGACCCTATACTGTATTGGTGGGTGAGAAGGGAGGCCACATTATCTCTTCTACAAATAACTGACACTTGCATTTAATTTTTTTTTTTTACTCTATCACTCTTCACTATTCCGATGGTTAGTGAGCTTTTTGTTGTTTATGTTGATTGATGTTTATGTTGATTGTGTAGTGTTTGTTGTTGTTGATTGTTTAAGGTTGTTGTTGATTGTTGTTGCTGATTGTTGATTGTGTAGTGTATGTCATTGTCAACAACAGTCTTAGTATTTTTCTGTTTATTTAAATATTCTTGTTAATATTTATTTTCCTTCATTGATTTCTTTTGTTTTATGTTTGTTGTTTATTTGTGTTTATTTATTTTTGTTTGTTTATTATGTCTTGTTTTTATCTTTTGGTCATTATTTTTGTTTGTTTGTTTTATTTTTGTTGTTTGTGTTTATTATTTTTATTTATTTTTTTAATCATTATTTGTTTTTTTTTTAATTTATTTCAATACGAATGACTGTATTTGATGTATTAATAAATTAATACACAAAATTAATTCTACTAAATTTTTATTATATATATATTAATAAATTCGAACACAAGAAACATTTAAAGCAAGTATCAATATATTTCTCAAACGTTAGTGACACAATATATTTCACGCGTTAGTAAGGAAAAAACATATTTCTGCGTTAGTGAGACAACACAGCCAACACTCCAGCGCTAGGGAAAAATTTCTTCTGAAGGAAAAGTGATTTTTTCCTTAAATATTTCTGTTCCCAGTGTTTAGTAGGAGGTATTTTATGGTACATAGTTCCTCCTGTGTTTAATGAACCTCGTGTATGTATGTATGTATGTATGTGTATGTATGTATGTATGTGTGTGTGTGTGTGTGTGTGTGTGTGTGTGTGTGTGTGTGTGATCATCTTATTTACCATTTTTTCTTTTTTATTGCTTATCCATTCACCTTCCTTCCCTGGTCGTCGCTTTAAACCGATTCTCTGGTGAGTTTTCTTCCTGTGTCACTGCACTTCACCCGTCAGAGCTGTCCCTTCCACTGGGCTATTAAGGTCGTCTTCATCTTAGTCAATTAGTTTCCTCCTTTTTCTCAGATTTCCATTTCTGTTACACACACACAAACACACACACACACACACACACACAAATACACATACAAAACAAAAACACACACAAACACACACAAACACACATACACATAATAACACATCATAAAAATATACAAACACACACACACACACACACAAACCTTAACCCCATCACCATCCGTCTCCCAGTATATTGCTTTCATTTCACTACTTGCCCTTTGACTTTTGTGTTGGAGGGTAATCATCTGTCTCTTGTCTGTCTGTTGGAGGGTGAAGTCATCTGTCTCTTTGTCTGTCTGTTGGGAGGGTGAAGTCATCTGTCTCTTGTCTGTCTGTTGAGAGGGTGAAGTCATCTGTCTCTGTGTGTGTGTGTTGGGGAGGGTGAAGTCATCTGTCTCTTGTGTGTGTTGTTGGGAGGGTGAAGTCATCTGTCTGTTTGACTTCAGGTTATTTTTTCTTATACATCTTCTCTGACATCAGGTGAATTATATGAGTCACAGTGGTGTTCCAATGTTCCACCGTCTCGTATAGTGTTCCAGAGGCTCGTATAGTGTTCTAGGGACTTGTGTAGTGTTCCACCGTCTTGTATAGTGTTCCAGAGGCTCGTATAGTGTTCTAGGGACTTGTGTAGTGTTCCACCGTCTTGTATAGTGTTCCAGAGGCTCGTATAGTGTTCTAGGGACTTGTGTGTGTTCCACCGTCTTGTATGTGTTCCAGAGGCTCGTATAGTGTTCTAGGGACTTGTGTAGTGTTCCACCGTCCCATATCAATGTTACAGAGGCTCGTGTAGTATTATAAGACTTTTAGTGTTCAACCGGCATAGTGCTCACACCGCCTCACAGTGTCCTCCTGAAACCATTATAGTGTCTCAGGGACTTGTAGTGTTCTAAGGACAGTATAGTGTTCAGGACTTATGTTCAGCAGCTTGTACAGTATTCCACCGTCTTGCATAGTGTTCCTATGCTCGTATAGTGCTCCTAGGGACTTGTAGTGCTCCACCGTCTTGTATAGTGTTCCAGAGGCTCTCACATAGTGTTCTAGGGACTTGTTTATGTTCCAACGGCTTGTATAGTGTTCCACCATCTTGCATAGTGTTCCAGAGCTTATAGCTCTTCGAAACCACATAGTGTTCTAAGGACTGTGTAGTGTTCCAGCTGCTTGTATAGTGTCCCCACCGTCTGTATACATATCCAGAGCCTCGTATAGTGTTCTAGGACTTGCTTAGTGTTCAGCAGCTTGTATAGTGTTCCCACTGCTATATAGTGTTCCAGAGGCTTGATATAGTGTTCAGAGCTCATAGTGTTCATAGGGACTTGTTTAGTGTTCCAGCAGCTAGTAAGTTCCACCGTCTTGCTATAGTGTTCAAGAAGCATATAGTGTTCCAAGGCTCGTATAGTGTTCTAGGAACATTTTATGTTCCAGCAGCTTGTATATTCAACCCTCTTGTGTAGTGTTCCAGAGGCTCAGTATAGTGTTCTAAGGACTTGTTTAGTGTTCCAGCAGCTTTTATAGTGTTCCGCCGTCTTGCATAGTGTTCCAGAGACTTATATAGTGTTCCAGCAATTTGTTTAGGGTTCAAGGGACTTGCTTTAGTGTTCCAGCAGCTTGTGTTGTCTTCTGTCATTCACACTTCCATACTGACCCCCCCCAAAAAAATTTTGACAGCTAGAGTTTCCAACACATCTCTCTCCAACATCATCATCTTCATTTCTCGACATTCACATTCTGGGATTGTCATTTCAGTATACAGGCTTTATTTTCCATATTACCATTTTCCTTGAAGTCTCACCAGTTATCACCTGATAGTAACCGAGTTTTATATATATCCTTCCTCTTCCACTTCATATCTTTATTTTTCTTTTTTTTTTTGCTTTCTGTTTGTTCCTTTAATTTTTTTTATGAAGTGTTTGTATATATTATTTCAATTGAATCTTTTTCATCTTGTATATTGTACATAACCTGTTGAGATGCATCTTTCCAGTTTCCAGAGGCCAATTATATCCTATTGATTTAAGAACCTTCCAGTTTGCAGAGGTATGAAATACCCTATTGAGTTAGAGCCTTCAAATTTGGTGAGGCCAACAACATGCCCTATTGAGTTAAAGCCTTCCAGTTTCCATACTCCCCAGAATACACCTGAATTGAGTCTCTCTCTCTCTCTCTCATCCTGACTTCTTCCCAGCTTTCTCGTTGGCTCCAGTGAACTTTAGGACTTGCCGCTTCCACTCCTCGCTCTGTAACAGGTGGACGAGTGAATATTCTTCTTCTTCTTCATCAATAATAATAATAATAACAATAACACGGTACTTCCTGTTATTCAATCACCTTTGACCTTTATCCATTATTTCTTCTTGTTCTCATTCATCATTATTTATCTCTCCCTCAACGTTGTTAATTGATGAAAGAACCGCTGGCATTCCTTGCCCTCATTTTGTGGTTTGCTGGATTGATGTATTCTCTCTTCTCTCTCTCATACAGATCGGTCAAACGCTGTACAAATCCCCTGTTTTGTAGTCAAGCAAAGAACTCTCTCTGGATATTCTATTAGGGCTCACATAAAGTTCTGTAGCAGGTTCAGGTATGTAGATATACCTGTGTGTGTGTGTGTGTGTGTGTGTGTGTGTGTGTGTGTGTGTGTGTGTGTGTGTGTCTGTCAAACCAAAGAACCTTATACCCCTCAGTCCCTACCCTCTCCTCCCCCACCTCCCTACCTCATTCCCTACCCTCACCTCCCCCCAGTTCGGTGGTATACAAGGTTGGCCATATTTATCACTATACACCGTTATTAGGTTATCGGACCCAATTAAAGAACAGTATTAAATGGAAGAATATTGTTGGTAAAGGAAGAATGTATCTCTCTCTAAAAACACAATATATGGGGAAGATATTGCCAAGTTTTCATATTTCCACCCTGAGACGGCTCCTTGTGTTCTTCTTCTTCTGACTGGCGGTGGACACACGAGACTGTAGAGTTTGTTTGTAGTGTATGATAATTGTATTAAGATCAGAACCCGTTTGTAGCGTGTATGATACTGTATTAAGACTGTAGAATGCGCTTATCCCATATAATACCGTATTTATATTGCAGAACCTTTAATCGTATAAATTTGACATGTTTATCAATTGTCAATAATTTGCACATTAGCAATACGTAAATCGAACGAAGCACAATGA
>NW_024713268.1:0-10661 GCF_018991925.1 Homarus americanus | reverse complement strand
CTACTACTACTACTACTACTACTAACTAATAATAATAATAATAAATTACAAACTCTTCACTCTCTCTCCAATTCCCTATCTTTATTTTCCTCTTCCACCCCTCTCCCTTCTATCTACCCCCCCCCTCACCACCTCACCTTTCCTTTCACCCCTCCTCCCCTCCACCCACCTCTTCTTTGACCCCCTCTTCCCTCTTTCCCTTCCCCTCACCTCTTACCCTGCTCTCCCATCTTTCTCCCCTTCCCACCCCCCTTTCTCCCCCTCCCCTTCCTCCCCCTCCCCCCACCCCCCCAACACATCCCAGGCAGTGGAGGTAGGACGCGGTAGATCGTGAACGGAGCTAAATATCATACCAGTTAATCCAAACATTTTTTAAGGAGGGCGGAGGGGGGGCAGGAGGGGGGGAGGGGGGGCTGGAGTTGAGAGTATTAAATGCCAGAGGTAAGGACGAGTTCAAGGCCTACCTATGAAGGGTAAATTCTGGCGTTATTGGCGGTATTTTTCACCTATGATGATAAATGCTGATGGTATTTTACACTTATGCTGGGTAAATATTGGTGATGATTAGTCGGTAAATACCAGGGGTAAGTCGGTGATAAGTCGGTAAATAGAAGGAATAAGTCGGTGATAAGTCGGTAAATAGAAGGAATAAGTTTGATAAGTCGGGAAATACAAGGGATTAAGTCGGTGAATACAAGTCGGTGAATAATGCTACACACACACACACACACACACACACACACACACACACACACACACCACTAGACGCTCTTGGTACACATTGTAAGGATCTATGAATACCTGGTGGGTCATTAGTGGTCGACTGGCTGAACTTAGTCAATTTACGCCTGACATGACAGCCTAGGGTGGAGTCAGGTGGAGTCAGCAGAGAGTCAGATCGTAGGTAGAGTTAGCAGAGTCACATTTTAGGTAGAGTCAGCCAATATTCATATCGGAGGTAGAGTCAGCAGAGTCACATTTTAGGTAGAGTCGGGTATAGTCAGCAGAGAGTCAGATCATAGGTAGAGTCAGCATAATCAGCAGAAAGTCAGTTCCCAGGTAAAATCAGTAGAGTCAGATCGTAGTTAAAGTCACCAGAGAGTCAGATCCTATATATAGAGTCAGCAAAGAACCAAATCCCAGAGTCACAGTGCAATTTCGACGCCATCTTGGACCAGAATCAACATACCGTAACTTAATTAATGAGGCAATTTAATAATACACTTTGTTTACTTACGAATCACTGAAGATCCTTGTTCTGTGTGCCAAGGAAAAGGTGAATTAACGACACGTGTTTTTAAAGGTCCCTGGGGTTGAGAGGTGGGAAAGGAAGTGTAAATATTGGTCTTTTATGTGTTATTTTAAAAGGTGTTTGTTGTGGGAGGTCATAAGGACAGGTGTGTATTAATTGTAATTTTTTGACTTACCTGTTTATTGTAGGTAGGTGGGAGATTTGAAGGGAGATGAGGGGAGGGGATGTGGGGAGGGGACCTGGGGAGGGGAGGAGAATGGAGGGGACCTGGGGAGAGAGGGGAGAAAACGCACCAGCTACCCTCGTTTCCATCTCACCTCCCTACGTGTTGATCATTAGATAGATTTTCCACCTGTGGAGTCTCTCTCTCTCTCTCTCTCTCTCTCTCTCTCTCTCTCTCTCTCACACCTGTACTACCCCCTCCACCTCAGTACCTACACCTGTGCCTTCATATATATATATAGACCTCACCTGAATCTATTCCTGGCTCTGTCAATTTCCATTATCAACCTCGATACGGAACTGATGTGTGATAAGACAGGAATTTGTATATCGTGTGAGTGTATAGTTTGTCGTGAGGGTGTATGAGTGTATGACTTACTGGTGTATGCTGGAGGTGTATTGTGTCTGTTTGTGTTAAGATGTGATGCATACACACACACACACACACACACACACACACACACACACACACACACAAAGGTCCATTTTAGTGTCCGTGAATGTTTTTGTTGTTGTCTATTATAAAGATTGAAAAGAATAATTAAATACATTTCATAGTTCAGACTGTAATATTTCCCTGGTGGCGTTTGATGCGTTAAATACTTATAAAATAGGTTAATAGGTTAGGTGTGTGTATCATGTCGACTCTCCTGTTATCTACAGTAAAACCTCTATATAACGGATTATATGAGGAGGAAAGTCCGTTATATGGAGGGTCCGCTAAATGTGAAACCTGTATGTAAGGGATTATATGGAGATGAAAGTCCGTTATTTGGAGGGTTCGTTAAATGTGTAATCTCTCTTTATCGGATTATATGAAGAGAAGTCCGTTATAGAGAGGTGTGACTGTACAGTAATATATTGCCTGACGGAGACACAATAACAGCACCCACCTTGAGAGTCTCGTCGACGTAGCCCTTGACGGACCTGGCGATGAGCGGTACTCCGGCCAGGGATGCCAGGGTGCCCAAGGCGTAGATACTCTGTGTCACGCCCACCGCCACGCCCACACTCACGCCTTCGAACTTGAGGGTTTTGCAAGCACCCTTAAGAGCGTTGAGGGTGAGCGCGGGCGTCTCTACAGCGACGCCCTCCAATCGGTAGGCGCCACCGATGAGGCGGTTCTGTTCTTGAAGTGACTGGAAGAAGATCGAAGAGAGGCTTTGGATGTGTTCCGGCTCAAAGACGGCCCCGAGGCGGTACACTGGGGTGGTAGTCTTGGGTGGTGGGGCGATGGTGGTGCTGGTGGTGGTGATGCTGGTGGTGGTAGTGGTGTTGGGGAGTATCTCTGAGACATCTGGTTTGCCGGGGGTCCGATGTGGGTCTTCTGAAGGGCGTGTCTCATTGGCAGGGGAGGAGGAGATACTGGGGGTCGTGGTTGAGGTTTCCTTTCTCGCCGTGGGGAAGAAGAGGCGCCTGGTGGTGGTGTTGGCGTATGTGGAGACGGAGGAGGCGACGGTAGGGAAGTCACTGGTTAGGTCGACGACGGAGGTCTTGTGAAGGGGTCGTGGTGGCTTGATGGTCGGAAGGGAGGAGGTCTGGTGTGGCAGTCTTGCTCCCAAGTGCGTCGTCGCCGTCTGCGTCCTCTGAGACCCATCATCTTGGAGGTCGTCGGGGCGACTTCTTCCTCCTCCACTTCTGCCTCCGACGACAGAAGCAGCGGTATAGGACAAGAGAATAAACGTGGGAAAGAGGAGGACGAGAAGACGCCTCATGACAGCGAAGAATCCAGCTGGAAGAGGAGTGTCCAGTTCGGCATAATCTTATTCACTGGGAGGAACACTTTGGGTCGTCTCCAGGTCATTTCAGGTCATATCAAGGTAAGGAGAGGAGGAATATATTGTTGACGAGTTACCACCTGGCCGAGTAAACATCTGGCGTCTCCCTTCACCTTTAACTTACACTACTTTTCACAACACTCCGCCATATTCCCCCCCACAGCCTTTATGCCACCATTTCCAAAGTGTCCAAAGTGGCGGTATTCATCTTTTAACAAAAATTAACAAGTGAATTCTAAAGAAAAATGACCGAGACTTCCAGAATATCCGACTCACTCTCACCAAACTCCATCACCTTAATGCCTGCTTATGATTAATAAAAACAATTCATTATATAACAAAAACACCTGTCCAAAATACACCCCCCTCAAAAAAAAATATATATATGTACAAACACACAGGCACACACGACTGTACTTTTGATCTATAGATTCTCTTCTTTTTTATTGAGGGGAAGAGAAGAGCTGAAAACAAATCGGATTTATTTGTTGGTTCTTGGTGTTTGTGTTTTTCTCTTCTTTTTGACAAATTGAAAACTGATGGGATCGATTTCTTGGCTTGGAGGGTTTATTGTTTACACTGACGAGGTGGTGGTGGTAGTAGTCATGTTGTTGATGATAATGATGGGTATTGAGAGACGGAACACTGACGACTGAAGGAGGGAGGGTGGTGGGGGAATACTCCTGTAGGTGCGGATCTACTGTGACAAGGTGAGGTGCTGGAGTCTTCACTGCCTTATCTGCTCACACGCCACACACCTGAGGAAGAAGGACACTATTAGGAAAGAAAAATATGATTAGAAATACATCTGTCACTTCTAAATACTTCCCCCTTCTCCGCCACACCCTCCCCCTTCCCTGCATTCTTCCCCCTCCCCGCCACACCCTTCCCCATCCCAATAACCCTCCCCCTTCCCTGCATTCTTCCCCCTCCCCGCCACTCTCTTCCCCTCTTTCCACACCCCCCTCCCCCCTCAACCATAATTAAATGGGCTGGAACAGGTAGAACAGGTACGCCAGGTCATATTAATTAGTGTGTAGTACCTGTGTGTATAGCGTTAACTTTGTATCCCTAGTGCATGATGTATTTAAGGCCCTCTCGACTAACACACACACATCTGTATGCAAATTACCGGTATAGTTATATCTGCAATTACATATTTCGGGATAGGGGGTTGGGAGAGAGGGAGAGGGGGAAGGAGAGAGGGAGAGAGAGAGAGGGGGAGAGGGAAGGAGAGAGGGAGAGAGGGGGAGAGGGGGATTTAATAAACATGACTCGCATAGCTATAATACAGTGTGTGTGTGTGTGTGTGTGTGTGTGTGTGTGTGTGTGTGTGTGTGTGTGTGTTACAATTATCATATAATATTATTACTATGTTAATATGACGATGTTAATATTCCTGTTCGTTAATTTTTTTTTTATGTTTTCCCCTCCCTTCCTTCCTCTGTCTCCCTCCTTCCTTCCCTCTTCCCTCCATCCTGACTATATTCCCTCCCTACCTATATGCCCTACATCTCTCCCTTTCTGTTCTTTAGTCTCTCCCTCTTCATCATTCTCCCCCACCTCCCATCTTTCCTTCCTCCCTCCCACCTTCGCTCCCTCTCACCCTCTCTCCTTCCCTCTCACCCTCTCACCTTCTCTCTCACCCCCATACTCCCTCTCTATAGACCAGGGAAGCCCTATTTACTATGCACCGCCTCTACGTAGACTAATTAAGGATATCTCTCTCGTGTGGACTATTAACACCTACCATTTTCCCAGGGTTTAACTCCTACCATGACCTAACCTAACCTGGCGTGACCTAACCTGGCGTGACCTAACCTGGCGTGACCTAACCTGGCGTGACCTAACCTAGAGTAACCTAACCTGGCGTGACCTAACCTAGAGTAACCTAACCTGGCGTGACCTAACCAAAACTAACCTCTCTCTCTCTGTTTACCCAATCGATATTTTAATAGGCACACATCTCAAATATTTACTTTGCCTTGAAAGGGGAAGGTGGTGGAGGCGACAGAAGAGGTGGCTAAGGGGAGGAGGGGGGTGGGGCAGGTGTGGGATGTGGAGGGAGGGCAAGGGGGAGGTGTGGAGGGAGGGCAAGGGAGGAGTGGGAGGAGTGGAGGGAAGGTATATGAAGTGAAGTCTCTCTCTCTCTCTCTCTCTCTCAGTAGTATAAACAATAATACGGGAAATCCTTGTAAACAAATCATTATTACAATCCCACCTCTTCATCTCTTCCCCTCTAGTCAGCTGATGTTTGTTATTGTTATGACGTCACAAATCAGCTGATGTCAAGATAAACAAATGACGTCTTTGTGTCATGGTGTCAGTCGTATATTAACATGGCGTTTAATGGTTTATTTTCACTGAGGTTATTAAAGTGTGTGTTATTACTACCAAGGGAAAACATTACTCTTGTGTCTTGTGTATGTTTGGTCAGTGAGGGTGACTAGAAGATAAGATAAAGGAGGATAAAGAGGCTATGATCTATGGGTTAGTTTAGGTTAGGATGTGGTTGGGTTGGGTAGATTAATTTAGGCTTTGGTTAGGTTAGGTTAGGTTAACTTAGCTCTGATTAGATTAGATTAGATTTGGCCAGATTATATCAGAGAAGTTATAAATAAATAATTATGACACACACACACACACACACACACACACACACACACACACACCATGAGACACTATTTCTTGTGTTTATCATCTGCGATTTCAAAACCAAAGGGATGATGTCTTGAGCAGTAGAGACTCCCCCCCCACAGCTTGTCTTAACACACGTCTCCTCTAACAGATGGAGACTGTGACGTGTAACTTTTATATATATATATATGTGTGTGTGTGTGTGAGAGAGAGAGAGAGAGAGAGAGAGAGAGAGAGCCTTGTAAACAGAACTGACAGAACCACGTGTTATATCTTCACAGGAACCAGGTGCCCGATGTAAACAAAGACGAGAGACAGGTACCCGGATCCTCTTGAAACTACGATTATACGCGGTGGTTCTGAATCCCCATTGAAGAAAGTTTAGACGACTGGCTCAAAGTAAGTGTGAAACTCTGGGGTGTTTTTTTTTAGGCAATTTGTTTTTGTTTTTTTTATTTACGGTGTGTGTTTGTGTTTTTCCGGGTTTTTGAGTATGTGTTTTTGTGTGTTTTTCTCTTTTGTTTTTACTTTCAGTGTTTCCATGTTTTTTTTTGTGTGTTTTGTCTGTTGTATCTGCTTTTATTTGTGTTTTTTTTTACTGTTAGTTGTTTTTCTTATGTTTTTATCATCTATTCTAAGTGTTATTTTAATGTTATTTTGTGTTTTGTTTTGTTTAAAGTGTTTTTAATGACCTCCCGTGTTTTATATATCTGTTTCGCGCGCTTTCCATTGGTATCCCGTGTATATTGTTGTATTTTCCCGTGTTTCTCGTATACTTACACCATTATTTGAGTCCCCCGTGGCCGTGTTGGCTGGTTGAACAAGATAAGAGTGACGTGTGAGGTGAGAACAGGTGGTGTGTGTGTGTACCTTGGAGAGATTTTTATATTTACTTGATGTATTAAACTGTATAATACCTGACGCGACTTACCTTAATGAGGGGATGTCTTTGTGTAGTTATTATTATTATTATTATTATCATTGTTGTTGTTGTCATTATTATTAATATTGGTTGCCTGACTGACTGACACACACACACACACACACACACACACACAATACCCTTCCTCACCTCTTCTACTTCCCCTCCCTACCCCTCCAGACTTCACACCTAGGGCTCGGAGGGGGGGTGAGAGAGGTCGGGAGGTGGGGAAGAGGGGTGAGAGAGGTCGGGAGGTGGGGGGAGGGGGTGAGAGGAGGATGTAATGAGTTATAAAATGAGGTGTGAATTATCTACTTCCAATAATTGTTAGAAAGTTAGTGAAGAATTTAGGTCGTTAGTGCAACTTACTGCTACACCCATGACCTCACACCTTGCTGCTACACCCAAGACCTCACACCTTACTGCTACACCCATGACCTCACACCTTGCTGCTACACCCAAGACCTCACACCTTACTGCTACACCCATGACCTCACACCCACTGCTACACCCAAGACCTCACACCTTACTGCTACACCCAAGACCTCACACCCACTCTACACACCCATGACCACACTCACACACCCAAGACTCTCACACTCCATTGCTACACCTAAGACCACACCCACACACACACACCCATGACCACACTCATTGCTACACCCAAGACTCACACTCTACTGCTACACCCATGACTCACACTCCATTGCTACACCCATGACCTCACACCTTACTGCTACACCCAAGACCTCACACCTTACTGCTACACCCATGACCTCACACCTTGCTGCTACACCCATGACCTCACACCTTACTGCTACACCCATGACCTCACACCTTACTGCTACACCCATGACCTCACACCTTGCTGCTACACCCATGACCTCACACCTTACTGCTACACCCATGACCTCACACCTTGCTGCTACACCCATGACCTCACACCTTGCTGCTACACCCATGACCTCACACCTGACACGTGACTTCACTTTATTTAAGCCTGACCTGACCTGACGTGACCTGACCTGACCTGACCTAACCATATCCTCACATTTCCCCATAGTCAATTATCTTCTATTTTATCATCTATTTTACTATTAAATCTTTGTCTCCTACACCATTTAGTTTTCCATTCTTGTCTATTTCCTATCATCACACTTTACCCTATCTACTATTTATCCCTTTCCTTATTATATCCTCTTCCACTTTGTCTTATCCATATAAATAAACTTTTAATGGACACTTTTTTCCCAATAGGTATTTTTTTCCCCTCGGGCAAAAAGTGAAAATTAATATTGTACGAGAAGTTTTATTTTTATTTTTTTTTTTGGTATTGATTATAAGTTGTTTTGTTGCCCAGTTGGCTCGAGTAATTTGCATAATGACGCTGTTTACATCAAATTAATACCTCTATGTAGCTGGAATTGGCACTTTTGTTACGGTAGTTGACGCTGTTGTGAAAATGATACACAGACAGACAGACAGACAAACAGACAGACAGACAGACAGATACACACACACCACCTTTCTTATTATCTTTCATAACAACAACAATAATAATAATAATAATAATAATAATAATAATAATAATAATAATAATAATACAATAAAACTAAAGTAATGATAAAAATATATTATTAACAACCATTTTAAGATTAACAATAACAATAATAATAACAAAACAGAATCAGAATAACAACACTGCCAAGATAACAACAACAATAACAACAGAAGAATAACTAATCCCTCCAGCCCTGCCCTCTCCCCCACCAACCCTTACCGGCCCCTAGCCCTCCCTCCCTCACCATCACCCCCCCTAGCCCTCACCTCCACCCCCCCTCATCCTCCGTAACCCTGCCTTCTCCCCCACCAACCCTCACCTGCCCCGAGCCCTCCCTCACCAACCCTCACCCCCACCCTAGCCCTCACCTCCCTCCCTAAAAAAAAATAAAAAAAAAAATTGGTCAATATTGTGGAAGCGAGTTGCCAACAGGTATTTTTTTTTGGGGGGGGGGCAATATTGGTTGACGATGGTGTGATGAGATGAAAAATGTGCCTTCTACCATCAGCCCTTGAGAGAGAGAGACCTGGGCTGAGAGGGTGAGAGACTTGGGATGAGAGAGACCTGGGATGAGCAAAAGGAATTCGTGAGAAAGAGAGATAATAATGGAAGAGAGAGGGAGATAGGGAGTGTGAGAGAGATAAGGGTGAGAGTATATGTCAGCTGGAGAGGGAGAGGTTGGCTTTAGAGCTAGATGGCTTATCTCTACCGCTCGGTTTAGGGGAGAGGCAATGATGAAGAGATAATGATGAAGAGAGATAGAGAGGGTCTCCTTCCTCCACTCTCTCTCTCTTTTCCCCTTCCTCTCCTTCCCTCACTCCCCTACTACCCTCCCTCTTCCTCTCCCCCTCAATCCCCTCCCTCTCTCTCCCACCCTCCCCCACCACTCCCCTCTCTCCCCCACCACTCCCCTCTCTCTCCCTCCCTCCCCCACCACTTCCCTCTCTCTCCCTCCTCCCCCACCACCCCCCTCCCTCCCTCCCCACCACCTCCCTCTCTCTCCCTCCCTCCCCCCACCACTTCCCCCTCCCTCCCTCCCCCACCACTTCCCTCTCTCTCTCTCTCTCCCTCCCCCACCCACTCCCTCTCTCCCTCCCTCCCCACCACTCCCCTCTCTCTCTCTCTCCCTCCCCCTCCCCTCACCACTTCCTCTCTCTCTCCCTCCTCCCTCCCCCACTCACTCCCCTCTCTCCCTCCCTCCCCCACCACTCCCCTCTCTCTCTCCCTCCCTCCCTCCTCACTCCTCCACCAATAAGAAACGAAAATCAGAATGAAAGTCAGGAAATTAATCTGTGTCCCGTATACTTCGAGTGATTATTTTTGTTTGTTTGTTTCATTCACTCCAGTTCATGACAGCCCCGAAGGAACTGACTGATTGACTGACTGACTAACTGACTAACTGACTGACTGATTAACTGACTGACTGACTGAATGGTAACCTAAAAAAATCCGAAATCGGGAAGTTTTGTGGGATTTTCTTTATATAATTTTTTCCTCGTTTTCTCTTTGGGATATATTTTTTTGTGAAAGGGACCTTGGGACATTGGGTCCTTGGGGACTTTGGGATCTTGGGATTTTGGGACATTGGGACCTTGGGGACTTTGGGATCTTGGGATTTTGGGACATTGGGACCTTGGATCTTTATACGTGAGAGGTCTCTGAGATGTTTAGTTTAGTGTTATTGACTATATTTGGTCGGGATGTTTATAGAGTTTGTAAACAACAACAACAACAAAAAGAAAAAAAAGAAGATGAAAACTACAACAAAAACAACAACAACAACAAGAAAAAAAGAAAGAAAAGAAGATAAGAATTACAACAAAAACAACAAGAATAAGAAAACAAAATAAAATGAAAAGATAAGATGAGAAGAACAACAACAAAAAACAACAACAACAACAACAACAACAAGAAAAAGAAACATAAGATGAGAACAACAAAAAAGAAAGAAGAAAAAGAAAAAGAAGATAAGAAGAACAAAAACAGCAACAACAACAAGAATAACAAGAAAAATAATTAAAAGTAGAGCCTCCTCCTTCGAATAATGAGGACCACATGACATTTACGAATTACAAGTATGACACACTGAAGCATTCTTGTCACCCCTCTCACCCACCCCACTCGGCCCACCCACCCACTACCCACCCTCCACCACCAACCCCACCCTCCACCACCAACCCCACACAGCCCACCCTCCACCCACCTATCGCCCACCACCGCCCACCACACACAGTGACAAATGCTGAGTGTGTGTTATGCCTCAAGTTTATGATCATTACCGGAGTTTGT
>NW_024713267.1:0-8875 GCF_018991925.1 Homarus americanus | reverse complement strand
GTTGATATTATAATTAATTTCCATAATGAGCGTTTAGTTGTTCAGTCTTGTGGGAAAACAAGCACAGGGGTAGATGGAGCATAGGAGGAGGAGGAGCATAGGGAGATGGGCATAGGAGGAGGAGGGCATGGGGAGATGGGGCATGGGGGGGATCATAGGAGGTGGAGCATAGGAGAGGGTGAGAAGCACAGGGGAGGCAGGAACACGGGAGGAGGGGAACACATGGAAGGAGGGCAGGAGCACAGGGGAGGAGGAGCAGCACAAGATGGGAGGAGGAGAGCAGGGGAGAAGCATAGGGGAGATGGGCAGGAGGAGGGAGGAGCATGAGGGGAGATGTGGAGCATGGGAAGAGGTGGGCATGAGGAGGAGGAGGAGCATAGGGGTGGAGTAGGCATAGGAGGAGGGAGGAGCATAGGGAGATGGGCATGGGAGGAGGAGGATCATGGGGTAGGTGGAGCATGGAGGGAGGGAGAAGCACAGGGAGGAGCAGGAACACGGGAGGAGGAGGAACATGGAAAGGAGGAGCAGGAGCACAGCGGGAGGAGGACCACAGGGTGCTTGGAGGGAGGGGGAGGGCCACAGGGTAGATGAGGAGGAGATCAGGGTGGAGGAGGAGGAAGAAAACGGAGGGAAGAGCATTCCTCCTCCCCCTGTGCTCCACCTCCACCCTGAGCCTCCTCTCCTTTGCTCCTCTCCCCTGTGGCCCTCCCGCCTGTGCTCCTCCTCCCACCATGGTCTCCTCCCCTCCCTCCACCTGTCTCCTCCCGTGATTCTCCTCCTCCACCCTGTGTCTCCTCACCGTGGTCCCCCCTCTCTTGTTCCTCCTCCTGCGTTCCTCCCCTGTGCTCCTCTTCCCCTGTGCTCCTCCTCCCCCCTCCTCCCCCCCTGTGGTCCTCTCCTGTGCTCTCCTCCACCGTGCTCCTCCTCCACCCTGTGCTCACTCTTTCCCCTGTGATTCTCCTCTCCCACCTGTGGTCCTCCTCCACCCTGTGGTCCTCTTCCCCCTGTGCTCTTCCTCCATCCTGTGGTCCTCCTCCACCCTGTGCTCCTCCTCCACCGTGCTCCTCCTCCCACCCTGTGCTCCCTCTTCCCCTGTAGGTGCCTCCTCCACCCTGTGGTCCTCCTCCACCTGTGCTCCTCTCTTTCCACCCTGCTGCCTCCATCCTGTGGTCCTCCTCCACCTGTGCTTCTCCTCCCACCCTGTGGTCCTCCCTCCTCCTGTGCTCCTCTTCCACCCTGTGCTCCTCTTACCCTGCTTGCTCCTCCTCCCCCTGTGCTCCTCCTCCCCTGTGCTGCTCCTCCACCCTGTGGTCCTCCTCCTCCTTGCTCCTCCTCCCCCTGTGGTCCTCCTCCCCCTGTGTTACTCTCCTCACCCTGTGGTCCTCCTCCCCCTGTGCTCCTCCCTCCACCCTGTGGTCCTCACTCCCCTGTGCTGCTCCTCCCACCTGTGCTCTCCTCCCACCCTTGGTCCTCCTCCACCCTGTCTCTCTCACCCTGTGGTCCTCCTCCCCCTGTGCTACTCCTCCCACCCTGTGGTCTCCTCTGTGCTCCTCCTCCTTCCCTGTGCTCCTCTCCCCTGTGCTCCTCCTCCCCTGTGCTCTCCTCCCACCCTGTGGTCCTCCTCCTCTGTGCTCCTCCCACCTGGTCCTCCTCCCTCTGTGCTACTCCTCCCCCCTGTGGTCCTCCTCCCCTGTGGTCCCTCCTCCTCCTGTGCTCCTCCTCCCACCCCTGTGGTCCTCCTCCCCCTGTGCTCTACTCCCTCCACCCTGTAGTCCTCCCCTGTGATTCTCCACCTCCACCCCTGTGGTCCTCTCCCCCCTGTGCTCTCTGCTCCTCCCCTCGTGCTCCTCACCTCCACCCTGTCGTCCTCCTCCACACGCTGTAGTCCCCTCCTCCCCCCAGTGCTCCTCCTCCCCTTGTGCTCCTCCTCCTCCACCCTGTAGTCACTCCCCTGTGATTCTCCACCTCCCACCTGGTCCTCTCCCCTGTGCTCCTCCTCCTCCCCCTGTGCTCCTCCTCCCTCCCCTCATGCTCCTCCTCCACCCTGTCATCCTCCTCACGCTGTGGTCCTCCTCCCCTGTGCTCCTCCTCCCTCACCTCCGATCTCCCTACACCCCCTCCCTCACTTCCGACCCTCTCCTACACCTCCTTTCTCACTTGAGCCTCTCCTACACCTCCTCCCCTCGCCTCCAGCCTCTCCCTACACGTCCTCCCTCACCTCCCGACCCTCTCCTCACCTCCTCCCTCACCTCCGATCCTCTCCTACACCTCCCTCACCTCCGACCCTCTCCTGCACCCCCCTCCCTCACCTCCACGACCCTCTCCTGCACCTCCTCCCTCACTTCCCGACCCTCTCCTACACCTCCTCCCTGCCTCCGGCAACTCTCCTACACCTCCTCCACGCCTCCGACCTCCCTCCCTACACACGTCCTCCCTCGCCTCCGGCCCTCTCCTACACCTCCTCCCTCGCCTCCAGACCCTCTCCCCACCTCCTCCCCTCGCCTCCAGGCCCCTCTCCTACACGTCCTCCCCTCCCCACCTCCAGACCCTCTCTGCCACCTCCTCCCTCACCTCAGGCCCCTCCTACGTCCTCCCTCACCTCCAGCCCTCTCCCTACACCTCCTCCCCTCACCTCGGACCCTCTCCCTACGTCCTCCCTCACCTCCGACCCTCTCCTGCACCTCCTCCCCTCACCTCCAGCCCTCTCCTACACGTCCTCCCACCTCCTCGACCCTCTCTTGCACGTCCTCCCTCACCTCAGACCCTCCACTACCCACCTCCTCCTCACCTCCGGCTCCTCTCCTACACGTCCTCCCTCACCTCCGACCCTCTCCTGCCCACATCCTCCCCCCCTCACCTCCGGCCCTCTCCCTACACATCCTCCCCTCACCTCAGCCCTCTCCTACACGTCCTCCCTCACCTCAGACCCCTCTCCCTACACCTCCTCCCTCACCTCCCGACCCTCTCTTACACGTCCTCCCCTCCTCAGACCCTCTCCTACACACCTCCTCCCCCTCCACCTCCGACCCTCTCCCTACATCCTCCCTCACCTCCAGCCCTCTCCCACGTCCTCCTCACCTCCGACCCTCTCTCCCCACGTCCTCCCCTCACCTCCGACCCTCTCCCTACACGTCTTCCCTCACCTCAGGCCCTCTCCTAAGCCTCCTCCCTCACCTCGACCCTCTCCTACACCTCCTCCCTGCCTCCAGAAGCCCTCTCCTACACTTCCTCCTCACCTCGGGCCCCTCTCCTACACCTCCCTCCCTCGCCTCAGACCCCTCTCCCTACACGTCCTCCCTCTCCCTCCGACCCTCTCCTACGTCCTCCTCACCTCCCGACCCTCTCCCTACACGTCCTCCCTCGCCTCCGACCCTCTCCCTACACCTCCTCCCTCCTCAGAGCCCCTCTCCCTACGTCCTCCCCTCACCTCCAGACCCTCTCCACACTTCCTCCCTCACCTCCAGACCCTCTCCCCTCACGTCCTCCCTCACCTCCCGACCCTCCTACACCTCCTCCCTCACCTCCGACCCTCTCCCTACACGTCCTCCCCTCACCTCCGACCCTCCTTCTACGTCCTCCTACCTCGGACCACCTCTCCTACACCTCCTCCCTCACCACCGGCCCTCTCCTACTGCCACCTCCCCTCACCCCCGACCCTCTCCTGCACCCCCTCCCTCACCTCCCGACCTCTCCCTACACCCCCTCCCCTCACCTCGACCCTCTCCACCACCCCTTCCCTCACCTCCGACCTCTCTTACACCCCTCCCCCTCACCTCCGACCCTCTCTTACACCCCTCCCTCACCTCCGACCCTCTCCTACACCACCTCCCTCACCCCGGGCCTCTCCACCCCTTCCTGACCTCAGACCCTCTCTTGCCCCATCCCACCTCACCTCAGGGCCCTCTCCTACACCCCTCCCTCACCTCAGACCCTCTCCACCCCCTCCCCTCACCTGGACCCCTCTCCCTACACCCCTCCCCTCACCTCCGACCCTCTCCCTACACCTCCTCCCTCACCTCAGACCCTCTTCCCCCCCTCCTCATCTCAGACCCCTCTCCACACCCCCTCCCTCACCTGGGCCTCTCCCCTACACCCCCTCCCCTCCCCTCAGACCCCTCTCACCACCCACTCCCTAACCTTGGACCCTCTCCTACACCTCCTCCCCTCACCTCCCAGACCCCTCTCCTACACCCCCTCCCCTCACCTCAGACCCTCTCCCTACACCCCCCTCCCCTCACCTCAGACCCTCTCCCTACCACACCCCTCCCCTAACCTCAGACCCCTCTCCTACACCTCCTCCCTCACCTCGGACCCTCTTCTACCCCCCTCCCTCACCTGGACCCTCTCCTACGCCTCCCTAACCTCGGACCCTATCCTACACCCACCACAACTATCGCCAGATGACTGAGACACCAGCCACCACCACCCACCAGATGACTGAGGCACCAGCCACCACCACCACCAGATGACTGAGGCTGCCAGCCACCACCACCACCAGGCCATTGAGGCTGGGGCACCAGCCACCACCACCAGATGACTGAGGCAGCCACCACCACCACCAGGCCACCACCACCACCAGATGACTGGGCACCAGCCACCACCACCACACAGATGGCTGAGGCACCAGCCACCACCACCACCAGATGACTGAGGCACCAGCCACCACCACCAGATGACTGAGGCACCAGCCACCACCACCACCAGATGACTGAGGCACCACCACCACCCCTGACGAGGCTGAGCCACCACCACCACCCTACGACTGAGGCACCACCACCACCACCAGATGACCAGAGGCACCAGCCACCACCACCACCAGATGACTGAGGCACCACCACCCTACGATGAGCGCACCACAGATGACAGGATACATCACCAACACCACCAATGTGACGGGGCTGCAGTGCACAGCTCTGTAGCCACTGTAGCTCCAGCTCTGTAGACCACATACCACGTACATAGCAGTCTGTAGACCACATACTACAGTAGCACCAGCCTGTAGACCACATACTACAGTAGCTCCATCTCTGTAGACCACATACTACAGTAGCTCCATCTCTGTAGACCACATACTACAGTAGCTCCATCTCTGTAGACCACATACTACAGTAGCTTGCTTTTTGTTAAAAGAAAGTTAAATATTAAAATTTCAGTGAATAAACTTTAGATTAATCACCTCTATACAACCTGACCCCAGACATCTTGTGTCACCCTCTTAGGTCTATTACATTATGTACTATATAATAATCTTGTATGTGTAGTTCACACCCTAATGTGTACTTTATTGTATTACAAATATTGTTTCTCTTGTTTTCTGGGTAATGTATTAATAAAGCCTCCAAGTGCTCAACTCTAGTATCCATGATGTATTTTCCTGAACATGTGATAAATCCCAATAAAGATCAATAAACTGTTGAAATTGTCCCTGTTTAACCTTATTGAGACGTCATGTAAATTAATGGACTGACAGCATAAAATAATGACATTGTTAATAATAATAAAATACGATCGTTTTCAATATTGTAATTCTCCTAAAAGCTGTTAATAAATAAAGCACATTATATACACAATAAAACTCTTGTTAAAGCGGCTGATAAGGGCTAAGAACACACATAACCAGAAATAATACCAATAGGAGTATATGACCACCATGAACAGTAAGCAGTACTCTTAACCTCTGAGCTAATGGTTCATCTCTGTATACCAACTAACCCAACTACTTCACTACTGTTGGCGGCAGTGAAGGACAGACCGAGACTCTCAACATATAAACAAGTTGAATAGAAAAATTATCTATGAGGTCAATATTTAATATATTGGCTGTGACTGAACACTGATTAAATATATTACTTCCTGCTCCGTTTTGTGTGATTAAATATAAAAGTTCTCCATTGTGATTAAATATAATAGTTACCCCTCCATTTTGTGATTAAATAATAGTTACTCCTGCTCCGTTTTCAGATTAAATATCTGCTCCGTTTTCTGTGATTAAATATAATAGTTACTCCAAAAACTGCCGCTCACAGAGCCGTTTTGTTTTGTTTTTGCTTTTCTTTTCCTTCTGGGACACTGTTTTCGTTGTATTATTCCCTTAAAGTTAATGAAAGGAAATCGGGCACAAATTTGACGTTTTTACGTATTTTAACGTATATACAAGTTCGAAGCTTCAAATGCTTCAATGAAGCAAAAAATGCTTCAATGAAGCAAAAATGATTCAGTGAAGCCGACGTCACTGTGAACCTTGAATATAAGGCCTCGACTAACTGGCTCGTCCTTTCACTGACCACTCGCCACTCACTGACTGCAGCTGACAGGCAGGTAAGCGCCGCTCCTCTAGTCTCCTTATACGTGTACATTTTTTGCCCGACTGCCTACATCCAAAATGGCCAAGAGAAATGGTTATTCTTTGTAGTGTTTAATATACTTAATTATGGCGTAATAAATGCTGATTTAAGTCCAAAACTTGCCGGCCGGTTGTTACAGTTCATAGGGTCGTATCCCAGTTTCACTGGGCTCTAAGGCCCATGGTACCTACTGTGCAGCTTAAACAAATACATTAGTATTATATTATGGCTCTAACGTCTAACCAGTAATTTCTTAATGTTTTAGCAAAATACCGCCAAATGAGTCATGACAAACGAGCCTAAACTATGAGCCGGTAGTGAGTAACGAGGGTAAACCGTTCATCAGTATTTAGGTAATAATTAACCAGTAAGTGAGTACAATGACCAGATTGGGTTAGATTACCGTTTTATTTATTTTTATTTCTTGCCTCGAAGCCCAACACACTTATGGGGGAGCCGGGTGGTCATAACTCAACAACTGCGCAGTTCATCACCACCACTGTATTCACCATTGACAACTGCGCCGCATTCACTAGATTTAACACAAATAGAAGTATTTTGGCGGAATTAAGATGTATTTTTACTGGCTAGTTCTTTGCTTACTCTTTAGCTACGATTTCTGGGAGTTGAAACAATTTATTAAGGGTTCTAGCCGGGCGGGGTGAGGCGAGGGAGGGAGGGAGGGAGCCGGGCGGGGTGAGGCGAGGGAGGGAGGGAGCCGGGCGGGGTGAGGCGAGGGAGGGAGCCGGGCGGGGTGAGGCGAGGAGGGAGCTGGGCGGGGTGAGGCGAGGGGAGAGCCGGGCGGGGTGGAGGCGAGGGAGGGAGCCAAGGGGTGAGGCGAGGGGAGGGAGCCGGCGGGTGAGGCGGAGGGAGGGAGGGAGCCGGGCGGGGTGGGAGGCGAGGGAGGGAGCCGGGCGGGTGAGGCGGTGAGGGAGCCGGGCGGGGTGAGGCGAGGGAGGGAGCGGGCGGGGTGAGGCGAGGAGGGAGCCGGGCGGGGTGAGGCGAGGGGAGGAGCCGGGTGAGGCGAGGGAGGAGGGAGCCGGGGCGGGGTGGGGAGGGAGGGAGGGAGGAGGAGCAAGGGGTGAGGCGAGGGAGGGAGGGAGGAGCTGGGCGGGGTGAGGCGAGGGAGAAGGGGAGGGGGAGCTGGCGGGGTGAGGCAAGGGAGGGAGGGAGCCAGGGGGGTGAGGCAAGGGAGGGAGCCGGGCGAGGCGAGCTGAGACGAGGTGAGGTAGGGAACCGCTTAAGGAGGCGGGAGTTAGGGAGCAGGGAGGAAGGAAGGAAGGAAGGAGGGAGGGAGCCAGGCGGGGAGGCAAGGAGGGGAGGAGGGAGCCGGGCGGTGAGGCAAGGGAGGAGGGAGGAGCCAAGGGGTGAGGGAGGAGCGGGCGAGGAAGGAGCTGGAGACGAGGCGAGTTAGGGAAGGAAGGAGCTAAGGGGGTGGGAGGCAAGGAGGGAGGGAGGGAGCCGGGCGGGGAGGCAAGGAGGGAGCCGGGCGGGGTGAGGGCAAGGGAGGGAGCCGGGGAGGCGAGCTGGAGACGAGGTGAGGTAGGGAACCGGGCTTGGCGAGGCGAGGTAGGGAGGGAGGGAGGGGAGGAGCCAGCCTGGTCTGGGTAAGGCGAGGAAGGGAGGGAGCCGGGCGAGGCGAGGGGATGGAGCGAGCTGGGCGGGGGAGGCGAGGTAGGGGAGCCAGGCGGAGGTGAGGTGGAGGTAGGAGCCAGGCAAGGTGAGGTAGGGAGCCGGGCTTGGTGAGGTAGGGGGCGAGGCGAGGGAAGGGCGGGGCGAGGTAGGGAGCCGGGGTGAGGTGGAGGTAGGGAGCCGGGCTTGGTGGAGGTAGGGGGCGAGGGAAGGGGCGGGGCGGGGGGAAGTAGGGAGCCGGGCAAGGCGAGGTGGAGGTAGGGAGCCGGGCTTGGAGGTGGAGGTAGGAGCCGGGCTTGGTGAGGGAAGGGGCGGGCGGGGGTAGGGAGCCGGGCAAGGTGGGAGGTGAGGTAGGGAGCCGGGCAAGGTGAGGTAGGAGGCAGGGAGCCGGGCGAGGCGAGGGAAGGGGCGGGCGCAAGGGAGGTGGAGGTAGGGAGCCGGGCAAGGTGGAGGTGAGGTAGGAGCCGGGCAAGGTGAGGTGAGGTAGGGGAGCCGGGCAAGGTGAGGAGGTAGGGAGCCAGGGCATGGAAGGGGCGGGGCGGGCGGGGCGGGCGGGCGAGGCGAGAGAGGCGAGGCGAGGTAGGGAGCCGGGCAAGAGGTGAGGTAGGGAGCCGGGCGGGGCTGGGCTAGGCTAGGCTAGAGGGCGAGACGTTTCAGAATACAGTATATATTAATCCTGCAACATTAAGGTTCCTGGTAATTTTTAAAAGTGGACAACCATGGATTTACAATCGAAAACCCATTGGTCAACCAAAAAGCACCATAACTAACCTAACAACGTAACGTAACGTAACCTGGAGGTTCCTTGGTGTCTCCTGGTGTAAAAAGGTCCATTTGTATGTGCACACAACAATAGAAAGTAAAACAAAATAATATTAGCGTATTTGTGTTTAGATCGG
>NW_024713266.1:0-11396 GCF_018991925.1 Homarus americanus | reverse complement strand
CAAAGAAAAGACAAGGTCCTATCCACGATATGGAAAAATTATTGGTGATATGGATAGAAGACCAGATGCAGAAGCGTGTACCCTTAAGTGTTCTAACCATACAGGCTAAAGCAAGAAGCCTGTTCCAAAGCCTGAAGGAGCAGGCAGGAGATGAATGTGATCAAACCTTTACAGGAAGTCATGGGTGGTTTGATAGATTTAAAAACGCTACAGTCTACACAGTGTTAAGGTGAGTGGAGAGGCAGCTAGTGCCGATGTTGGTGCTGCCGAAGCTTTTAAGGAGGAGTTAGATGATGTGATTGTGGAAGGGAATTATTTGCCTGAGCAAATATTCAATGTGGATGAGACTGGATTATTGTGGAAACGCATGCCTGACCGGACATACATCCACAAAGAGGCAAAAAAAAAGCCCGGATTCAAGGCATTCAAGGACAGAATTACACTTCTGTTGGGGGGGAATGTTGCTGGTTTCAAGCTAAAGCCCTTCATGATCTATCATTCAGAGAACCCCAGGGCTTTTAAACATGTCAGCAAGCACACACTGCCAGTGTTTTATCGCAGTAACAAGAAAGCCTGGATGACCCTAGTACTATTTGAGGATTGGTTCATGACTTGTTTCATTCCACGAGCCAAGGAGTATTGTCTGCAACAAAGGATTCCATTCAAGATTTTACTGATTTTGGATAATGCTCCGGGACACCCACCACACCTGGACGACATGCACCCTGATGTTAAGGTAGTGTACATGCCACCTAACACTACCTCTATCATCCAACCCATGGATCAAGGTGCTATTTCTGCCTTTAAAGCGTATTATTTACGCACGACCTTCGCTCAGGCTGTTGTTGCTACTGAAGGTGAGAAAACGCTCAGACAGTTTTGGAAGGAGTACAACATTTTGTCATGTATAAAGAACATTAGTGCAGCATGGGATCAGGTTACAAAACATTGCATGAATGGAATATGGAAGAAAATCCTGAAAAGATATGTGAACAGTTTCAAAGGATTTAATGAAAGTGAAGTTATTTTGGATATTAGTAACAAGATAGTGGAGTTAGGTAAACAGCTGGAGTTAGAAATTGATACTGAAGATGTTGGACAGTTGGTTGAAAGTGTAGCAGAAGAGCTCAGTAACGAGGATCTTATTGAACTAGATGCACAGAAAGTTGCAGAGGAAGAAGAGAGACAAAATGTAGAAGAAGAGCCTGCACCCCCAAAAAGTTTTCAGTGAAACATATGGCAGAGGCATTTGCTACAATTAATAAAGCAATGCAAATGTTTGATGACATGGATCAAAATTATGAGCGTTATGCCAAAGTTGACAGAATGATCCAAGATTCACTTGCTTGCTACAGAGAAATTTATAATGAAAAGAAAAAGCAAACTGTGCAGTCTAAATTGGACACCTATTTCAAGAAGTCCCCCAGTACTGGCTCCTCACGCCCCACCAGTGCTGCCTCTTCACTCCCTCAAGATGATCCAATACCTTCAACCAGCAAGTTACCACAGTACATAAACCTGTCTGAAGGAAGCGACATTGATGACCCACCCAGCCCTGTCTCCTCTTCTGCTTCTTCCAATTAATATAGTCTCCATGTATCCTGTAAACAGAAAATTATGGGGGCCCTGTGTGCATTCAGCTGACTACATTTAAGGTAAGTGCTCAGTCACACTGTATCCATTCCTCATTATTTATTACTTTTACTGTACTGTATCCATTCCTCATTATTTTTTACGTTTAGTGTACTGTATTTCATTGTAGATTTTTAAAAAAAATTTGAAAAAAAAAAAATGTGAATTTTTATTTTTTTTTATTTTTTATCTATATCGGACTTACGACCTGGATTTGGGTCCCTAACCCCGTCGTAAGTCGGGGTTTAGGTGTATATATATATATATACACATACATACATACATACATACATACATACATACATACATACATACATACATACATACATACATACATATACATATATATATATATATATATATATATATATATATATATATATATATATATATATATATATATATATATATATATATATATATATATATATATATATATATATATATATATATATATATATTGTCCCTCTAGAAACTTCTGTGGCGCCTCAGTGACGAGGTAAATAATGAAAAAGTTTTTTTTTAACGTCGAGCGCTCGCTGTCACTACGCACTTAGGGGTAATTTTTCCACTTGCCTTTGTGTCCGAGATGACCAATAATAATTCATATATTTACTGATCATAATACTTATTTCCTATAAATAATTCATTAAGAATTTATTTTATTTGCATTACTGTACTCTTCATAAAAAGTGCTCAGCGACATACACATGCAGTCTGTCGTCAGGCTTTATGTTGGGAGAGCATGTAGGTCATACAAATAATTATCGGAATAATAATTCCACAAATAAATACATTTATAACATAATTATAGCATTATCATCTATTAATACTAAACTAAAATAAAACTACACAACTTTTAGTAATACAGTGGTCCCTCGGTTAACGAGCACAATCCGTTCCAGCAGGTTGCTCGTTAACCGAAACCATTGTTTCAATGGGTTTTGGGTAATTGGTTCCAGCTCACCGAAAATTGCCTAAATTCAACAAAAATGGTAGAAAAGTTCACTTACTTTGAGGTGTGTATGTAGAAGGCTCCTGGATGATGATGATGTGCATTTGAAGTGGGAGGTGGAGGAGAAGAGAAGGAAGTGGAGGTGGAGGAGAAGCATTTCACTGCTTCTTGGAAGGTGAGTCACCTTCCATGAAAATGTCAGGAACCTCTGGACTGACAGATTCTCCACCATGAACATCCTCTCCCCTTCTTGAAGTGGAAGGCTGAGGGATAGCATCTTGTTCCCTCTGCCTTTTACTGAAGAAAGTGTCAATTGTGGTCTGTGGGGCATCTGTCCTCCTCACCATTAACTTATGTTTAAAGAAGGAGACCACCGAGTCCTCAACATGACACATAGTTAGTTCAGTTTTTTCCACTTCTGGGTGCTTTGAAGCTGGTTCCCTGAACTTCTCCCAGTAGTAAATCACATCTTTCAACTGTTTAGCCGACATATGGTCATCACTTTCAATTTCCTCCTCACCACTGTCAGCCTCTACCTGTAACATCTCATCCAGTTGCTTAAAGTCATCAGGAGTAAGTTCCTCCTCATGAGACATCACAAGCTCTTCCACATCCTCCTCCTCCACTTCAAGGCCCAATGACGACCAATGGACACAAACTCCTGGTCCAACTCTGTTTCTTCCTCAAATCCCTCAAAATCATGGGCTACTGATGGCCACAGAGCTTTCCATGAAGAATTGAGGGATCTAGTGGAGACTTCTTGCCATGATGACACAATCAATTTTACAGCCTCCAGGATGTTGAATTGTGTCTTCCAGAACTGTTTCAGTGTTAGTTCAGGATCATTGGAAGTTGCCTGATGACATCTCCTGAACATTTTCTTTATGTACAACTTCTTGAAGTTGCTGATCACATTCTGGTCCATTAGCTGTATGATTGATGTAGTGTTTGGAGGCAAAAACAACACTTTCACAAAGTCAAATTGATACTCCAAATTGCTGGCAAGGTCAGGATCATGACCAGGAGCATTATCCATGAGGAGAAGAGCCTTTAAAGGGAGTTTATTGGTGGTTAGGTAGCTCTTGACAGAAGGGCAAAACACATCAACAGCCCATTCATTAAAGAGCTGTCTTGTCACCCATGCCTTACGGTTGGACTTCCAATAAACTCCAAGCTTTGTTCTTACCACTTTCTGTTGCTTGAACACCCTGGGGTTTTCAGAGTGGTAGACAAGCATAGACTTCAGTCGGAAATCCCCTGAAGCATTGGCACCAAGCAATAGAGTGAGACGGTCTTTCATGGGTTTATGCCCAGGTAAAGAGGCTTCATCTTTGGTGATGAATGTTCTTTTGGGCATCTTTTTCCAGAACAGCCCAGTTTCATCAACATTGAACACTTGCTGTGGAAGATAATTTTCTTCTTCCATCAGTTTTTTAAATTCAATTAAAAACTTTGCTGCCCCTTCTTTATCAGCACTAGCAGCTTCACCATGCCTAACAACACTTAAAATGTCACTTCTTTTCTTAAATTTTTCGAACCAGCCTTTGCTAGCCCAAAAATCTTCAAATTCTGTTCCTGAAGAACTAGGTTGATCTGTCTTTAAATGTTCATAAATCTCCCTGGCTCTTTCACAAATGAAATCACCAGAAACTGAATCACCTTTCATCTGTTTTTCCCTAATCCAGATGATAAGTAACCTCTCAGTTTCTACGATTAGGGATCTACTTTTAAACACTCTTGTAGATTTGTCTCTCACGATCACTTCCTTAAATTTGTCTTTTTGTGCAAGAATTGTCGACACAGTTGATGCCGACATGCCATATTCTTTGCATAGCGCATTTGATTTAATACCTTGTTCGTGTTTTTTTTATTATTTCCTGCTTTATTTGGATTGAAATCACTTTTCTTGATCTCTTAGGCCCCATGCTGGATTCAAACAATGGCAACACGTATTTTTCAAAGTTAAACTAGCTGTAAATAAAGAATATTTTCTTTAAAATAACACTGCACTGCACTATATATTGTCAATATGTAAAATAATTTTCAAAATGACCAATAATTTGCTTGGAAACACAGAAAAAAAGCGTTTAGTTGAAGAGAGTCTCAAGCAAGATGTTACCTCCAATGAAAACAGAGAGAGACTGACGCCTGTTTGCTGTGTTAAGAGGCTGGATGCCGCGCATTAAACTAGTCACTTTACCTTCAATTATGTTCAATAATTGTTAAAATGACTAAAAAAGTTAATATTAAACTTTTAAAATAATTGAATAGTATAAACTTCTTGATATTTACAAAAATAGTAAGGAATTTAAGCCCTAGAACCGATTAATGTATTGGCGGACTGATACTAAAGCTGGTTGCCCGGTCAGTGCAAGCGAAAACATGTTGAGGTCGGTTTGTAAGAAGTTCGTTAAGCGAAATTTTTTTCGTTAAACGAATTGAAGATCCTTATGGAAGGCAGTTCGTTAATCGAAATTACGTTAACCGAGGTGTTCGTTAAACGAGGGGTCACTGTATATATATATATATATATATATATATATATATATATATATATATATAGTATATATATATATATATATATATATATATATATATATATATATATATATATATATATATATATATATATATATATATATATATATATATATATATATATATATATATATATATATATATATATTTTTTTTTATATATATATATACACACACACACACACACACACAGTTTTACCCCGCCTAACGCGGTTTCACTTAACGCGTTTTCGCATATACGCGGTGCCTTGCCAAAGCTGAACTTTCACTTAACGCGGATTTTTTCCACATATACGCCGTGAGTGTCCGAGACGCTATTTTTAGATTTGCCCCACCCGCCACCCTGCCTGACTGCCTGTTTTAGCTCATAAAATTCATACAAATTACCAGGCCAGAATATAATTTACATTGCTGGAATTCTTATAATTTGGTGATCATTTTGAATATAAACATCATATATTTTGCTTTAAACTTACAATTTTTAGATAAAATTTTTTCTCTAGGTAACTATGGTATCTTTTGGGCAAAATATATGACATTTATATTCAAAATATTCCTGGTCTTACAAGGAATCCAGCAATGTCAATTATATTATCCTAACTTTAGTTTGAGGTATTATTTATTAAAATTTAGTGGTTATCCCACACATTTCCTTGGGACGGTTGGTGGGGGGAGGGAGGGACCGACCGACCATCTGTTACCCTGTGAAGAATTATTATTTTTTTTTATTAACTGAAGATATTTGTTTTAGCTCATAAAATTCATACAAATTACCCGGTCAGAATATAATTTACATTGCTGGAATTCTTATAATTTGGTGATCATTTTGAATATAAACATCATATATGTTGCTTTAAACTTACAATTTTTAGATAAAAATTTTTCTCTAGGTAACTATGTTATCTTTTGTGCAAAATATATGACATTTATATTCAAAATATTCCTGGTCTTACAAGGAATCCAGCAATGTCAATTATATTTTCCTAACTTTAGTTTGAGGTTATCCCACACATCTCCTTGGGACGGTTGGTGGGGGGTGGGGGGGGAGGGAGGGACCGACCGACCATCTGTTAGCCGGCTGTGTAGTGTGAGAGGGGGAGGGAGTTGAGTCCATTATTTGAATGGACATTAACTTGGCGACTGTATTTCTCTTAAGTATTAATTGTGTGCATGTACCATCATAAAATTAAGATGTTATTTTTACTACAACATGGTTATTTGTCGTCAAAAAGTGGAGTTTGGGGGTCGGGCTGGGTTCTATTGGAATTAATCCCATATGTTCTGTTATTCACTTACGCTGATTCTCACTCCATGCACCTCCTGCCCACCTGACCATGGCGGGTATATATATATATATATATATATATATATATATATATATATATATATATATATATATATATATATATATATATATATATATATATATACACACACATACACACACACACACACACACATATACAACATACACACATACACATACATGTATTACATACATACACAGTGACCCCTCATTTAACGTAACTGCCTTCCATATGATTCTTCTAATTGTTAACGAACAAAACGGGTTAATCTAATTTCTACTTAACCGACTCTCACATTACGTTTTCGCTTGCACTGACCGGGCAACCAGCTTTAGCATCAGTCCGCCAATACATTAATCGGTTCTAGGGCTTAAATTCCTTACTATTTTAGTAAATATCAAGAAGTTTATACTATTCAATAATTTTAAAAGTTTAATATTCAATTTTTTAGTAATTTTAACAATTATTGAACATAATTGAAGGTAAAGTGACTCGTTTAATGCCCGGCATCCAGCCTCTTAACACAGCAAACAGGCGTTAGTCTCTCTCTGTTTTCACTGGAGGTAACATCTTGCTTGAGACTCACTTCAACTAAATGCTTTTTTTCTGTGTTCAAGCAAATTATTGGTCATTTTGAAATATATTTTATATATTGACAATATATAATGCAGTGCAGTGTTGATATAAAGAAAATAATCTTGAATTACACCAAGAGAGCTAAAATTTTATGGGTGAAATGGCGCCATGGGGTGACTTCTCTTCCACCCCAATGCCTTCTCTTCTTCCTTCTCTTCCACCCCCATTCTAAAACCCATCATCATCATCATCCAGGAGCCTTCTACATACACACCTCAAAGTAAGTGAACTTTTCTACCATTTTTGTTGAATTTAGGAAATTTTCGGTGAGCTGGAACCAATTACCCAAAAACCCATTGAAACAATGGTTTCGGTTAACGAACGACCTGGAACGGATTGAGTTCGTTAACCGAGGGGTCACTGTATATATATATATAGTGTATATATACACTGTCGACCCTCGTTAATTCGGACTAATAGGGGGGGAAGGGTGTCCGTTTTAGCCGATTGTCCGAATTAACCGATTTAGGGGTTAATATTGCATTATATTTCAGTCATTGTTTTCGTCACGATTTTATCCCACTTTCCACTGTAATACGTACATAATTTCAGCAAAAATATTACATTTCCGTGAATGTATTATATCAAGCACAGTATGAATAGAATATCATTGTAATATAACAGTATTTTAACCGAAAACTATTAAAAAAACTCAAGGGCCGCTCCGGGCGGCACACACTCTAGCTACGCCACTGGTTACATTTAAGCAAAAAGACGCTGGTGTTTTATCCCAGCAGAGGGTGAACCAGCATTTTAGCTTAAGGTTCGCGTAGGTAATATTCCTACAAATCTAAAAAAAAAAAAAAGTTCAGGTTTTGTCCGAATTATCCGAAATCCGGATTAAAGGGGTCCGAATTAACGAGGGTCGCGCGTGCGTGCGTGCTTGTGTGTGTGTGTGTGTGTGTGTGTGTCGTCATAATTTTATGATGGTATGCACTCAATTAATATTTAAGAGAAATACAGTCGCCAGGTTAATGCCATTCAAATAATGGACTCGACTCCCCCTCCCTCCTCCTCTTCCCTGGCTCTTACCTCTCTGAGAAATGTTTGGGTGAAAACACTAGATTTTAAGGTATAGTAAAAAATACAGTCAACCCTCGTTAAAACGGACTAATAGGGGGGGAAGGGTGTCCGTTTTAGCCGATTGCCCGAATTAACTGATTTAGGTGTTAATATTGCATTATACAGCTATGTGTATGTTTATTTGAGTGCCCCGTCATAGGAGTCCGTTTTCTCTCACTTCAGGACGCCTGAGTCGTCCGTTTTCTCTTAATCTTAGAGTGCAGTACACCAGTGACTTATTTATTTCTTAGTACTGACAGAATTTGAAATTGCAATTGGGGTTGCAATTGTTGAGGCAACTTAGTTATGTCTGATTACAGTTGGAATATTCAAGATCCATTGTGAGTGATGTTTAAAGCTTCAACTGTCTTTATGGTTGGTAAAACTTGTCAAGTCTGTCAGTCTGAATGGCATGTGTGAGGCCTTGTGTTTGTACAACCGCTAAATATACTGTATAAATATATAATGTTATGGTATTTATCAGAAACACATAGGCAAGACTAGGTTTATTACAAAGTGATGAAAAGGATACTGTAAAGGGGGTAGTCCACAAAACATGTAGCTATGTCTCTCTTTATTTGAGTGCCCCGTCAAAGAAGTTTGTTTCTCTCACTTCAGGACGCCTGAGTCGTCCGTTTTCTCTTACTCTTAGAGTGCAGTACACCAGTGACTTCTTTATTCCTTAGTAATGACAGAAATTGAAATTGCAACCCCAATTGCAACTGGGACAATCCCAGAACCAGAAATTTGATAGGACAGTTCAGATTTCGTCCGATTTATCCGAAATCCGGATTAAAGGGGTCCGAATTAACGAGGGTCGACTGTAATACCTCAGACTAAAGTTGGGATAATATAATTGACATTGCTGGATTCCTTGCAAGACCAAGAATATTTTGAATATACACGTCATATATTTTGCACAAAAGAGAACATATTTGCTCTGTGTAAACAAAATTCTTACATTAGATCTAAAATTTGTATGTCTAATGCAAAATCCATGATGTTTATATTTAAAATGATCATCATATTGTAAGAATTCCAGCAATGTAAATTATATTCTGGCCGGGTAATTTGTATGAATTTTATGAGCTAAATAAAAAAATTATATGTACTTCACCCGCGTATATGAGTAGTTGCACCGCGTAAATTGGGCATTCCGGATATATATATATATATATATATATATATATATATATATATATATATATATATATATATATATATATATATATATATATATATATATATATATATATATATATATATATATATATATATATATATATATATATATATATATATATATATATATATATATATATATATATATATATATATATATATATATATATATATATATATATATATATATATATATATATCCATATATATATATATATATATACAGTATCTCGCTTAACTTAACACTGTTTAATTTCGACATTTTAACTGCCTTCCATAAGGATCTTCAATTCGGTTAACGAAAAAAAATTCGGTTAACGAAGTTCTTACGAACCGACTTCAACATGTTTTCGCTTGCACTGACCGGGCAACCAGCTTTAGTATCAGTCCGCCAATACATTAATCGGTTCTAGGGCTTAAATTCCTTACTATTTTAGTAAATATCAAGAAGTTTATACTATTCAATAATTTTAAAAGTTTAATATTCAATTTTTTAGTCATTTTAACAATTATTGAACAAAATTGAAGGTAAAGTGACTAGTTTAATGCGCGGCATCCAGCCTCTTAACACAGCAAACAGGCGCCAGTCTCTCTCTGTTTTCACTGGAGGTAACATCTTGCTTGAGACTCTCTTCAACTAAATGCTTTTTTTCTGTGTTTCCAAGCAAATTATTGGTCATTTTGAAATATATTTTATATATTGACAATATATAATGCAGTGCAGCATTGATTTAAAGAAAATAATCTTGAATTAAACCAGAGAGCTAAAATTTTATGGGTGAAATGGCACCATGGGGTGACTTCTCTTCCACCCCAATGCCTTCTCTTCTTCCTTCTCCTCCACCCCCATTCTAAATCCCATCACCATCATCATCATCCAGGAGCCTTCTACATACACACCTCAAAGTAAGTGAACTTTTCTACCATTTTTGTTGAATTTAGGAAATTTTCGGTGAGCTGGAACCAATTACCCAAAAACCCATTGAAACAATGGTTTCGTTAATACGCCGTTAACGAATCTAATTTTCTGAACGATTGAAATTGCTAACCGAAGGCCATTGTATATATATATATATATATATATATATATATAAAATGTTAGAGAGGAAATGTATAGGATATAAAAAAAATTATTCCCTGGTGTTTGTGCGGTTTGTTTTGAAGGTTGTACTGTATTTCACTGGGTGTTGGCCATACTGGGGGTGGCTGGTGGTTGGTGTACCTTGAGTCAGCTGCCACAACACAGAGCAGGAAAGGCTCAGGAAATATGGATAACCATGAATGGAGCATACCGTTGTCCTTTAAACAGCACAGTGCTCTTGTTAGCCTTATTCAAGAGAAGGGCAAAGTTATACAAAAAAGGCACTTTTTCATTCATCCTGAAATATAGTCTTACCTTTTAGCAAGTGGCTACTCAACTAAGAATTCCTAACCTAACCTAGTCACATTTATTCTGTAGCCTCATGAGCATTTCACAAAACTGTTATAGTTTGTAAATTATTGAATTACCCATCCTTGAAAATTGTGTCCTGGTTGGTTTTCAGCTGCAGCGCCACTTAAAAATACTGTAATATATAAGGTTTTAAATAGAGTCACACTCCTCTGTGATGAGGCTGACTTAGTTGATCTAAAACATTGTTCATTTCGTTGGTAATTTGTGCTTGCTATATGAAATTTACATTTCTTACCCTTGGAACATCAGTCATCATGTACAGGTATATGAATGTGCAGGTGCCTTGACATATCTCTGCAAGTAAATGTTTTTTCTTTAAAATCCTGCCTGCATTCCTCGTATATTTAGCAGCTCTGTGTTTGTTATGTACGGCTGCACACACATGATCAGCTGGGACTATTCAACACTTGTGAATAAAGGCTAATCTTTGAATGTATTGTACAGTATATGGAAACAACTTTGTCACCAACAAACACATTTTCTATCGGTTTTGATTATATTCTATCTCAATATATCAAAATTTGGTGGATGAAAAGGGTTTTTATATTCATCGGGATTGTCATAGCGTGGGTACCCCTTCCTCATGAAATGTTCCAGCTATCCCGATACACTGGGACTGCCTTCGGGTCTGT
>NW_024713265.1:120000-161251 GCF_018991925.1 Homarus americanus | reverse complement strand
CACTGCAGCTGACCTCAGGTGTAGTGTTAGGGTGTTTAATGACTGGACACTTCCAGCGACCCCAGGTGTAGTGTTAGGGTGTTTAATGACTGGACACTGCATTGACCCCCAGGTGTAGTGTTAGGGTGTTTAATGACTGACACCGCAGCGACCTCAGGTGTAGTGTTAGGTGTTTAATGACTGACACCGCAGTTGACCTCAGGTGTAGTGTTACGGTGTTTAATGACTGACACTACAGCTGACCTCAGGTGTAAAAAGTTAGTGTTTAATGACTGGCCACCGTGGCGCTGACCCTCAGGTGTAGTGTTAGGGTGTTTAATGACTGACACCGCAGCTGACCTCAGGTGTGGTGTTAGGTGTTTAATGACTGACACTGTAGCTGACCTCAGGTGTAGTGTTAGTGTTTAATGACTGGACACTGCAGCTGACCTCAGGTGGTTAGGGTGTTAATGACTGGATACAGCTGTCCCCAGGTGTAGTGTTAGGTGTTTAATGACTGACACTGCAAAGCACCTCAGGTAGTGTTAGGTGTTTTAATGACTGACACGCAGCTGACCCCAGGTGTTAGTGTTTAATGACTGACACTGCAGCTGGATCTCAGGTGTGTAGTGTTAGGTGTTTAATGACTGGACACTGCAGCTGGGACCTCAGGTGTAGTGTTAGGTGTTAATGACTGACACTGCAGCTGACCCTGTGTGTAGTGTGTTAGGTGTTTAATGACTTGGACACTGCAGCTGACCTCAGGTGTAGTGTTAGGGTGTTTAATTGACTGACACCGCAGCTGACCTCAGGTGTAGTGTTAGTGTTTAATGACTGACACTGCAGCTGACCTCAGGTGTAGTGTTAGGTGTTTAATGACTGACACTGCAGCTGACCCTCAGGTGTAGTGTTATATGTTTAATGACTGGACACTGCAGCTGACCTCAGGTGTAGTTAGGTGCAGACGACTGGACACTGCAGCTGACCTCAGGTGTAGTGTTAGTGCTTAATGACTGGACACTGCAGCCACCCCAGGTGTAGTGTTAGGGTAAGTTTAATGACTGACACTGCAGCTGACCTCAGGTGGTGTTACAAAGCGATGACTGACACTCGCAGCTGACCTTGTGTGTAGTGTGTTAGGTGTTTAATGACTGGACACTGCAGCTGACCTCAGGTGTAGTGTTAGGTGTTTAGCTTGACCGGACACCGCAGCTGGACCTCAGGTGTAGTGTTCGGGCAGTTTAATGACTGGACACTGCAGCTGACCTCAGGTGTAGTGTTAGGTGTTTAATGACTGGACACTGCAGCTGACCTCAGGTGTAGTGTTAGGGTGTTTAATGACTGGGCACTGCAGCTGACCCTGTGCGAAGTGTTTAATGACTGGACACTGCAGCTGACCTCAGGTGTAGTGTTACGGTGCTTAATGACTGACACTGCAGTTGACTCTCAGGTGTAGTGTTAGGTGTTTAATGACTGGACACTGCAGCTGACCTCAGGTGTAGTGTTAGTGTTTAATGACTGACACTGCAGCTGGGACCTCAGGTGTAGTGTTAGGGGGTGTTTAATGACTGGACACTGGTGCTTTAATTCCCTGTGTAGCGTTAGGGTAAGCGAATGACTGGACACTGCAGCTGACCTCAGGTGTAGTGTTAGGGTGTTTAATGACTGACACTGCAGCCGACCCTCAGGTGTAGTGTTAGGGTAAAGCGACGACTGGACACTGCAGCTGACCTCAGGTGTAGTGTTAGTGGCAGCTAATGACTGGACACTGCAGCTGACCCCATAGGTGGTGTTCCGGGTGTTTAATGACCGGATTACCTCGCAGCCGACCTCAGGTGTAGTGTTAGGTAAGCGAATGACTGACACTGCAGCTGACCTCAGGTGTAGTGTTAGGTGTTTAATGACTTCAAGTACCTGCAGCTGACCTCAGGTGTAGTGTTAGGGTGTTTAATGACTGACACTGCAGCTGACCTCAGGTGTAGTGTTACGGTGTTTAACGACTGGACACCGCAGCTAATTCCCAGGTGTAGTGTTAGGGTGTTTAATGACTGACACCGCAGCTGACCTCGCGTGTAGTGTGTTAGGTGTTTAATGACCGGACACCGCAGCTGACCTCAGGTGTAGTGTTAGTTAATGACTGGACACTGCAGCTGACCTCAGGTGTAGTGTTAGGGTGTTTAATGACTGGACACTGCAGCTGACCCCAGGTGTAGTGTTAGGGTGTTTAATGACTGGACACTGCAGCTGACCTCAGGTGTAGTGTTAGGTGTTTAATGACTGGACACTGCAGCTGACCTCAGGTGTAGTGTTAGGGTGTTTAATGACTGACACCGCAGCTGACCTCTGTAGTGTTAGGTTATGACTGACACTGCAGCTGACCTCAGGTGTAGTGTTAGGTGTTTAATGACTGGACACTGCAGCTGACCTCAGGTGGTGTTAGGGTGTTTAATGACTGACACTGCAGCTGACCTCAGGTGTAGTGTTAGGTGTTTAATGACTGGACACTGCAGCTGACCTCAGGTGTAGTGTTAGGTGTTTAATGACTGGACACTGCAGCTGACCTCAGGTGTAGTGTTGGGTGTTTAATGACTGGACACTGCAGCTGACCTCAGGTGTAGTGTTAGGTGTTTAATGACTGGACACTGCAGCTGACCTCAGGTGTAGTGTTAGGGTGTTAATGACTGACACTGCAGCTGACCTCAGGTGTAGTGTTAGGTGTTTAATGACTGACACTGCAGCTGACCTCAGGTGTAGTGTTAGTGTTTAATGACTGACACCAGCTGACCCCAGGTGTAGTGTTAGGTGTTTAATGACTGGACACTGCAGCTGACCTCAGGTGTAGTGTTAGGGTGTTTAATGACTGACACTGCAGCTGACCTCAGGTGTAGTGTTAGGTGTTTAATGACTGGACACTGCAGCTGACCTCAGGTGTAGTGTTAGGGTGTTTAATGACTGACACTGCAGCTGACCTCAGGTAGTGTTAGGGTGTTTAATGACTGACACTGCAGCTGACCTCAGGTGTAGTGTTAGGGTGTTTAATGACTGACACTGCAGCTGACCTCATAATAATAATCGTACAATAATTTTTAACCTAGGATAACAAAATAAAACTCTGATTATAGTTAAGGAAAGGTATAGTCTCAGAGCAAGATTGACGCCATATTGGATATTTTTCTATGTATCGTAAGATAGGAGAGCCAGTTAGGTGTCTTCTACTGTCTCCAGTTAGAGGTCTCCCACACGTCTCTGCATGTCTCCAACTCTGTCTCCAAAGCTAGGATGCTCTCCACGTCTTCTATGTCTTCTTCACGTCCACAATGTCTTCTTCACGTCTCCTATGTCTCCCTTCACGTCTCCTATGTCTCCTTCACGTCCACAATTTCTTCTTCATTACTTCCTATGTCTTTTTCTCACGTCTCCTATGTTTCTTTCACGTCTCTTATGTGTCTCTTCACGTCTCCTATGTCTTCACGTCTTCTATGTCTTCTTCACGTCCACAATGTCTTCTTCACGTCTCCTATGTCTCCTTCACGTCTCCTATGTCTCCTTCACGTCCACAATTTCTTCTTCACGTTTCCTATGTCTTTTTCACGTCTCCTATGTTTCTTTCACGTCTCTTATGTCTTCTTCACGTCTCCTATGTCTCCTTCACGTCTCCTATGTCTTCTTCACGTCTCCTATGTCTCCTTCACGCCTCCTATGTCTTCTTCACGTCTCCTATGTCTCCTTCACGTCTCCTATGTCTCCTTCACGTCCACAATTTCTTCTTCACGTTTCCTATGTCTTTTTCACGTCTCCTATGTTTCTTTCACGTCTCCTATGTCTTCTTCACGTCTCCTATGTCTCCTCCACTTCTCCTATGTCTTCTTCCCCACGTCTCTATGTCTCCTTCATCTCCCTATGTCTCCTTCACGTCTCTATGTCTTCTTCCCGTCACAATGTCTTCTTCGTCTCTGTCTCCTTCACGTCTCCTATGTCTCCTTCACGTCTCCTATGTCTCCTTCACGTCTCCTATGTCTCCTTCACGTCTCCTATGTCTTCTTCACGTCTCCTATGTCTCCTTCACGTCTCCTATGTCTTCTTCACGTCTCCTATGTCTCCTTCACGCCTCCTATGTCTTCTTCACGTCTCCTATGTCTCATTCACGTCTCTTATGTCTCCTTTACGTCTCCTATGTCTCCTACACGTCTCCTATGTCTCCTACACGTCTCCCATGTCTCCTACAAGTCTCCAGATAGATGCCTTCCTCACGTCTCCTATGTCTCCTACACGTCTCCTATGTCTCCTACACGTCTCCTATGTCTCCTTCACGTCTCTTATGTCTCCTACAAGTCTCCAGATAGATGCCTTCCTCACGTCTCCTATGTCTCCTACACGTCTCCTATGTCTCCTACACGTCTCCTATGTCTCCTTCACGTCTCTTATGTCTCCTACAAGTCTCCAGATAGATGCCTTCTCACGCCTACCATACAGGGCGTTTACGAAGTCCATGTGCACTTATACTATAGGATAGAATAGGATAGGATAGGATAGGATGGAATAGGATAGGATAAGATAGGATGGAATAGGACAGGATAGGATGGGATAGGATAGGATAGGATAGGATAGGATACAATAAGATAAGATTAAGTTAACACCACAGGATAACACCGTAGACTATGTGTTAGGTTGTGTTAAATAGTCTTCGTGCTCTTAATAGCCCTTATTTTAACACACACACACACACACACACACACACACACACACACACACACACACACACACACACACACTCACACACACACACACACACACACACACACACACACACACACACACACACACACACACACACACACACACACACACACACACACAGATTTAGTTAAGATTTTTATTTTATTCATTATACGACACAAGGAAACTGTCCACGTCATCTGTGAGGTGAACAAAGGCACACACAAGTACTACCTAGGAAAGAGAGAGAGAGAGAGAGAGAGAGAGAGAGAGAGAGAGAGAGCGAATATAAATAACAATCACCTCAATCCTGAATCATGTACACCATCCACTGGCTGTAAACCCCACAAAACATACACACATACACACAGCGCCGGGATACAACAAAGAGATGAATAAAACAAACGCTTCATCCTGTTTATATATTAAAAAAAAAAAGATAAAGATAAAAACAGATTTTGGCAAGTGTATTATGCCGGGAACGCTGCCGCCTCCAACAGTCCGCGACCCACTTAACAAAATCCCTTGACTGTGGAGGCCTGGAAGGGGCGGGGCCAGCTGAGCCTCGGGGAACAGCGTGCATAAATTATCGTGACGTGTGATTTTCTGTCCCAGTCGTTGCCGGGAGACGACGGCGGGGAGAAATGAAGTAGTGTAGAGGGGGAGGGTTAGATAGGGTGGGGAGAGGGTGTAGATGGTACTGAGTGTGGGGGAGGGTGTAGATGGTCCTGGGTGTGGGGGGAGGGTGTAGATGATTGCTGGGTGTGGGGGGAGGTGTGGAGTAGTGCTGGGTGTGGGGGAGGGTGTGGAGTGGTGCTGGGTGTGGGGGGGGTGTAGCAGATGGTGCTGGGCGGGGAGGTGTAGATGGTGCTGGGTGTGGGGGAGGTGTGGATAATTTACTGGGTGTGGGGGAACATGAATGGTGCTGGGTGTGGGGGGGGAGATGTAGATGGTACTGGGTGTGGGAAGTGTGTGGATGGTCCTGGGTGTGGGGGAGGGTGTAGATGGTCCTGGGTGTGGGGGGAGGGGTGTAGAGTAATGGTCCTGGGTGTGTGGGGGGGAGGTGTAGATGGTCCCTGGGTGTGGGGAGGTGCAGGAGTGGCTGCTGGGTGTGGGGAGGTGTAGATGGTCCTGGGTGTGGGGGAGGTGTAGATGGTCCTGGGTGTGTGGGGGAGGGTGTAGATGGTGCCTGGAGGGTGTGGGGAGGTGGAGGTGGTCTGGGTGTGGGGGGAGGTGTAGATGGTTGTGGGTGTGGGGTGTAGATGGTCCTGGAGTGTGGGGGGAGGGTGTGAAGTGGATTTATGGGCAGAGGTGTAGATGGTCACAGGTGGGGAGGTGTAGATGGTTACTGGGTGTGGGGGAGACAGATGGTCTGGGTGTGGGGAGGTGTATGGTACTGGGTGTGGGGGAGGGTGTAGATGGTCATGGGTGTGGGGGAGGTGTGATGGTACAGGGGTGTGGGGGGGGGGTGTAGATGGTCCTGGGTGTGGGTGTGGGAGAGGGTGTAGATGGTCCTGGGTGTGGGGGAGGGTGTAGATGGTACTGGGTGTGGGGGAGGGTGTAGATGGATTTACAGACATACATACAAGTTATCCCCGTCAGTCGTTACATTTTCTCTCGTTAAATAACATCTGACTCGATCTTTACGTCGTGTGTGTGTGTGTCCGGTGTGACCTGACCCTTGACCCCGTCCTGGTCAGGTGTTTTGTTCAGTTTTACAATGAACTCAATGAATTTACACAAACCTAACCTAACTTAACCTAACCTAACCTAACCTAACCTAACCAAACCTAACCTAAGGTAACTCATCCGTATTTACTGAACCAATATAATAATAAACATCCACTTACTTACGGACTATATTCCTGTATATAGTATAGAAAAAATGACCTTTAATGTTACTCAAACTTAACTAACATTTACTATAAAAAACATTTGATTTTGTCTATGTTTAACTTAATTATGTTTAGTTTTTTTTGTTAGAGTAAATTTATAATGAGTTTATTTTCGTGGGTGGTGACGTCAGAGGTGAGGGGGGGTGATGGATGGGGGGTCATTAATTTGGGGTAGGTGAGAGAGAGAGAGAGAGAGAGAGAGAGAGAGAGAGAGAGAGAGAGAGAGAGAGAAAATGAAAGTGAGAGAGAGTGAGAGACACACCCTCTCTCCTGGGGGTCAGAGTACAAGCCCTGCCACCGTTCTCAACACCAAATATATGGAACAAAATCCACGCTAATGAGGGAATGGCGTGCGCTGATTCGTCCTCTCCCTCCACTTAAACACATGACACCTGACAACTACTTCATTCATTGTCATACTTGTTATTATAATTCTTCATAATGTTTCGTTTGTTCTGGAAAATATTCGTTCAAAGGTTCGAGTCACTGAACAAATTCCTTTACATAGTCATCACGTTACCCGATTCGATTCACTTAAGCCTCCATCTTTGATTCTGATTCGAATTATTTCTCTTTGATTTATTTACTTATATTTCGAAAATATTGATTCTTATTCCGATAAATTTGCATCTTTTTTCTCGTAATGTTTTCTCTGTTTTGATTCGGGTGACGTTATGGTGATTCAGGGTGTGATTCGTATACCACCCCCTCGTTGATTCTGATTCTGACGCTCCTCTTTAACACCCTCCTCTCCCTCCTTTCTTCTATTCTATCCGCCTCCCTCCCTCTATTCTACCCGCCTCCCTCCCTCTATTCTACCCGCCTCCCTCCAATCCTCCACCTCCCCTGACCTTTTCCATTCATTTATACCTCCCGAATACTTTCCCTCTCCCCCTCCACCCCTCCCACCCATCTTCCTTCCTTCCTTTCCACCCTCCACCCACCCATCCTCCCTCCACCACTCCTTCCCATTCTCCCATTCCATCCCCTCCTTCCACTGTTTCTCCTCCCCGCTCTTCCTCCTTATCTCACTCCCTCCTTTCCTCATTCCCTTCCATTCCACCATCCCTCCCTCCCCCCCTTCCACTGGTGCGACCAAAACTGAATCATCTCAACTCCAGCGAGACAGAACCAGCCCAATAATTTCCCTCTCACCTAACCTGGAAATATCTCTCAGGAAATACATCGCTCACAATATAATGAATTTCCCTCATATATGAAAATACAAAACAAGTAGAGCGATATTTCCCCGCGCGCGCGCGTGTGTGTGTGTAGACGAGATGGATGCACAAGACAAAGAGGACATGAACTAAATTGCCAAGCAAGACTTTCTCCTAGGGCTGATGTTTTAATCCCTCAGTATTTCTCATCATCTCTCAGTATCTCTCATCATCTCTCAGTATTTCTCATCATCTCTCAGTATCTTTCATCATCTCTCAGTATCTCTCACCATCTCCCAGTATCTCTCACCATCTCTCAATAAACCTACATTAAGTAGGGAGAATAAAAGAAGCTTTTATGATAAAGCTGTGTGTGTGTGTGGGTTAAGTCTCTCTGTCTCGCCATTTAGATAATGTCTCTGCTGCCTTCATCACGGTGAGGTGGAGGGGAGATAATAACAATAACAATAATAATAATAATAATAATAATAATAATAATAATAATAATAATAATAATAATAATAACAATAATAACACCAATAATAATGGTAATAATAATAACAACAACAACAACAACTCCATTTATACAATATCAAAAACCAAGTCAGTCAACCTCGCTCGCTGATTGGCTGGCCACCGGCTGACGTACCCAGCTTAAGTGCCTTTTAAGAATACCAGGGAGATATAAGGCGGCCATATGTCAGACTTGAGCGGCAGCTGACGCTCAAGTAGAGTTATTGCAAGAGTAGGGGGGTGAGGGGGGAGGGGTTGGCCTTCAATAACAATACACAAGTGGTCTTTATTACTGCGAGTCAAGGGATAGTGGGCAGCCCTCGTCTCTCAGCTCCCCCCTCCTTCCCCCCTCCCCTCTCCCTCGTCTTAACCTTTGTAGGACGAGGGAGTTAGATCATCGTCCTCAAAGGGTTTAATCATCGTCCTCAAGGGGTTAAATCATCGTCCTCAAAGGGTTAAATCATCGTCCTCAAAGGGTTAAATCATTGTCCACAAAGGGTTAAATTTATCGTCCTCAAAGGGTTAAATTTATCGTCCTCAAAGGGTTAAATCATTTTCCACAAAGAGTTAAATCATCGTCCACTAAGGGTTAAATCATCGTCCTCAAAGGGTTAAATCATCGTCCTCAAAGGGTTAAATTATCGTCCTCAAAGGGTTAAATCATCCTCAAAGTCCGTCAAAGGGTTAAATCATCGTCCTCAAAGGTTAAATCATCGTCCAAATCATCGTCCACAAAGGGTTAAATCATCGTCCACAAAGGGTTAAATCATGGTCCTCAAAGGGTTAAATCATCGTCCTCAAACGGTTAAATCATCGTCCTCAAAGGGTTAAATCATCGTCCACAAATGGTTAAATCATCGTCCTCAAAGGGTTAAATCATCGTCCTCAAAGGGTTAAATCATCGTCCACAAAGGGTTAAATCATCGTCCTCAAAGGGTTAAATCATCGTCCTCAAAGGGTTAAATCATCGTCCTCAAAGGGTTAAATCATCATCATCATCATCATCATTATCATCATCATCGTGTCTTCTGGATAATCTTATCGATCCATTTCCCCTCATTATTCCTCTCCTCTTATCTCATTATCATTATCCTCTCTTCTTCTTTCGTCATTCTTCCCTCTTCTTTCTTCATTCTTCCCTCTTCTTTTTTTATTCTTCCCTCTTCTTTCTTTATTCTTCCCTCTTCTTCACTCTTCCCTCTTCTTTCATTTTTCATCTCTTCTCTTCTTCGTTCATTCTTTATATTTTCTTATTCCCTCATTCTTCTTTTCTTTCCTCCGTCGTCGTTTCTCCTCCTCTCTCCTCATTTTTCTTCTCTCCTCTTCATTCCTTTATCTCCTACTTTTCTTCCATCATTTCTCCCCCATTCTTCTCTTCTTCATTCATTTTTCTCTCCTCTTCCTTCATTCTTCATCTCTCCTTTTCTTCCTTCATTCTTCATCTCTTCTTCTTCCTTCATTCTTCATCTCTGCTTTTCTTCATTCTTCATCTCTCCTCTTCTTCCTTCATTCTTCATCTCTGCTTTTCTTCATTCTTCATCTCTCCTCTTCTTCCTTCATTCTTCATCTCTCCTCTTCCTTCATTCTTCATCTCTCCTTTTCTTCCTTGATTCTTCATCTCTCCTCTTCTTCCTTCATTCTTCATCTCTTCTTCTTCCTTCATTCTTCATCTCTCCTTTTCTTCATTCTTCATCTCTCCTCTTCCTTCATTCTTCATCTCTGCTTTCTTCATTCTTCATCTCTCCTTTTCTTCCTCCATTCTAAGCCCTTCATCTTCTCCTTTCTTTCTTTCCTTCATTCTCTTTGTCTAGTATTCTCCTGCAGGATGTCTGGAAAGATTTTTATCCTTTTTAATTTGATCCACACCTCCTCCTACCTTTCTCCTCCTCCTACCTCCTCCTCCTCCTCCTCCTCCTCCTCCTCCCTCCTCCTCCTACCACCACCTCCTCCTCTCTTTGGGATTTATTTCTCTCACGAGTCTGTGTCTGTCTGTTTGTCTCTGTCTGTAGTGGCGGCGGCAGTGGTGGCAGCAGGGAGCTTAGCAGGGGTGGTGACAGCAGGGAGCTCAGCAGTGATAGCAGGGGTGGTGGCAGCAGGGAGCTCAGCAGTGATAGCAGGGGTGGTGGCAGCAGGGGTAGGGTGTGGTGGTTGGTGGCGTGAGCAGACTACACAAGGCGGGCAGGGCCGTGTTGTGATGACTGAACAAGTTAACACAAAGTTTACACGTCCAGATGTTCCAACTTTACCCACATATTTTTTACCCCATAACCACCGTGTACAGTCTCAGCACACTGTCGACGCCATTTTAGAGCTTTAACTTAATACCTCAGTGATTCAGTAAGACACTCAAGGAGGGAAAGTTAACTGAAGGGAATGTGGTAACTTGACAGAGGAGAGGGAGATGAGAGGAGAGGAACATAAGAACATAAGAATGGAGGAAACTGCAGCGGGCCTATTGGCCCATACTGGGCAGTCCCGTTTACACCCAACCCCTATTGCTCATATGAGCATCCAACCTATGTTTGAAGCAATTCAGCGTATTCGAGTTAATGATGATATTTGGTAACTTGTTCCATTCGTCCACACTCTGTTTCCAAACCAGTGTTTACCTATTTCACGCCTAAATCTAAATTTGTCTAATTTAAAACCATTGTTGCGAGTTCGCTCCTGGTTGGATAGTTTGAGTACCTTTGTAATGTCCCCTTTGTTTAGCCCTGACTTCCACTTATACACCTCTATCAGGTCGCCCCTCGCTCTACGTCTCTCGAGGGAGTGCAAATTAAGATGCTTTAACCCGTCTCTATACTCAAGGTTCCTAATGCCCGGATTAGTCTGTCATTCTCCTCTGAATTCTTTCCAAGGATTCTATATCCATTCTGTAATACGGTGACCAGACTGAACTGCGTAATCCAGGTGTGGTCTCACAAGAGCAAGACAGTTTTAGGATGACCTCGCTGTCTTGTAACTAACACTCCTTTTGTATGAACCCAAGTACTTTATTAGCCTTGTTACGAGCAAAAAACATTGTTTACTTGGCTTAAGGTCTTACTTATCATTACTCCTAAATCTCTCTCGCAGTCGGATTTCTCTATGGCATCGTTGTTCATCTGGTATCTGGTTTCTGTTTACATCTCCTATACTGAGTACCTTACATTTGTCGACGTTGAATTTCATCTGCCATTTTTCAGACCATTCGAAAAATTTGTTTAGATCTTCCCGTAGTTTTGCCGAGTCCTCGTCAGATTTGATAACACGTCCTATTTTAGTGTCATCAGCAAATTTACTTATGTTGCTGTCAATGCCGATATCTATGTCGTTTATGTATATAATAAATAATAATGGTCCAAGTACTGAGCCTTGGGAACTCCACTTGTGACGTTGTTCAATGGGACTTGTCGTTAATGCTCACTCGCTGTTTCCTGTCCTGTAACCACGCCCTAATCCATTTAAGGATGTCACCTTTGATGCCATGAGCTTCTACCTTTCTAATTAGTCTTTCGTGGGGACTCTGTCGAATTTTACAAAGTCGAGATATACCACATCATAATTGTGCCCCTCGTCCACCGATTCGAAAACTGATGAAAAGAATGTTAATAGATTAGTTAGGCAAGAACGTCCGCTTGTGAAGCCATGCTGGGAATCATTGATCAATCGGTGCTTCCAGGTGGTTTCGAATAGAGTTTGAAATGATTGCTTCCAGTAATTTGCCTATATTGATGTTAGGCTGATTGGGCGTAGTTAGAGGATAGTGATCTATCCCTTCGAAAAATCGGTATTGCATTCCTATCCTCCAGGATTCTGGTACTACACCTGTTTTAATGACGTGATACTTTGCTAGGGCATACTAAGCTCTTCCTTACATTCCTTTAATACTCTGGCAAATATCTCATCGGGACCTGGTGACTTATTAGGCTTTAGTTTGTCTATTTGCTTACTAACATCGTTACTAGTCCCTATCTCAGAGAGAGGAGGAGAGAGGAGAAAATGTTGAATAGTAAAGAAAAAAAACGATGAATAAAAGTAAAGAATGTAAACTTACAAAAAATCGGGTCGTCTAGTCAGGTCAGGTAGAGGTCAGGTCAGGTCAAACTGTGCTGTCCTACACATCCCAGAGGGACAACCCAGGATGCAGATGAGGGAATTAGAGACAGATAAACAGTAATAGAGAGAAGCAGACAGGCAGACAATAACAGAGACAGTGATAGGGAGAAAAGAGACAAACATACATAAGAATGGAGGAAACTGCAGCGGGCTATTGGTCCATACTGGGCAGTCCTGTTTCCAACCCCTATTGCTCATATAAGCATCAACCTGTTTGAAGCTATCCAGCGTATTCAGTTAATGATGATATTTGGTAACTTGTTCTACTCGTCCACTACTCTATTTCTAAACCAATGTTTACCTATCTCGCGCCTAAATCTAAATTTGTCTAATTTGAAACCATTGTTACGAGTTCGCTCCTGGTTGGATAGTTTGAGTACCTTTGTTATGTCCCTTTGTTTAGCTCTGACTTCCATTTATACACCTCGATCATGTCGCCCCTCACTCTACGTCTCTCGAGGTGCAAATTAGATGCTTTAACCTGTCTCTGTACTCCAATGTCCCTAACTGACTGACAAGGAGGCTGCCTATGGGAAGAGACAGACAGTGACAATGTCCGCTATCCGTCCGTCTGTCCGTCCGTCCAAGCATTCCCTCTCCTGACATCTAGAGTCGGTCAGCCCTCCTGACTAAGGCTGACACAGCATCAGGTCTCGTGTGTTAATTATAAAGCTCGTCAGCCCGTCTCAGAACAGCGGTGGTAAGTCATAACTGATGAAGACAGAGAGAGAGAATAAAAGATAAAAGAAAGATAAGAAAGCCAAAAGAAATGTGTAAATACGTAGATGCGAAATCCATAAACACATATTATTTACGTGGGTACTGAACCTGATCACGCCACTGTCTAAACTGCACGTGTAAACATAAAAAGTCATTGATTCTACTTAACAATTCTTGACGCTAAATTGAAGAGTAAAGGTCAATTCGGGGTCAAGGTCAACTGGAAGAGGTCACTATAATAATAATAATAATAATAATAATAATAATAATAATAATAATGGTGATGATAATAATAATAATAATAATAATAATAATATATAATAATAATATATAATATGAGAAGATGATGATGATGATGATGATAAAATAATGTAGAAGTTTGAATGAGTGGAAAAAGTCGTATTCTCAATCATGGCGAATCTTGTCTAAATTGTCTAATGTGTGATGGACATGTCAAGGAATTGTGTAGTTAATGGTGGAATGTCAAGGGAATTGTCTAGTTAATGGTGGAGATGTCAAGGGTTGTCTAGTTAATGGTGGAGATGTCAAGGAATTGTCTAGTTGATGGTGATGTCAAGAAATTGTGTAGTTATGGTGGAGATGTCAAGGAATTGTGAAGTTAATGGTGGAATGTCAAGGAAATTGTGTAGTTAATGGTGGAGATGTCAGGAAATTGTCTAGTTAGTGGTGGAGATGACTAATTAAGACACACAGGTAAACGTAGACCACATCAAAGAAACTCAGGTGTCCTCGAGGTTTAACTTATCAAAGACTCAGGCGTTCAAATTTTCTCACTGGATGGGAAATAGAAGTGAACGTACGTGTGTGTGTGTGTGTGTGTGTGTGTGTGTGTGTGTGTGTGTGTGTGTGTGTGTGTGTGTGTGTGTGTGTGTGTGTGTGTGTGTGTGTGTGTGTGTGTGTGTGTGTGTGTGTGTGTGTGTGTGTGTGTGTGTGTGTGTGTGTGTGTGTGTGTGTGTGTGTGTGTGTGTGTGTGTGTGTGTGTGTGTGTGTGTGTGTGTGTGTGTGTGTGTGTGTGTGTGTGTGTGTGTGTGTGTGTGTGTGTGTGTGTGTGTGTGTGTGTGTGTGTGTGTGTGTGTGTGTGTGTGTGTGTGTGTGTGTGTGTGTGTGTGTGTGTGTGTGTGTGTGTGTGTGTGTGTGTGTGTGTGTGTGTGTGTGTGTGTGTGTGTGTGTGTGTGTGTGTGTGTGTGTGTGTGTGTGTGTGTGTGTGTGTGTGTGTGTGTGTGTGTGTGTGTGTGTGTGTGTGTGTGTGTGTGTGTGTGTGTGTGTGTGTGTGTGTGTGTGTGTGTGTGTGTGTGTGTGTGTGTGTGTGTGTGTGTGTGTGTGTGTGTGTGTGTGTGTGTGTGTGTGTGTGTGTGTGTGTGTGTGTGTGTGTGTGTGTGTGTGTTTTGAGTTTTGGTGCTGTTGCTTAAGTGAACCTTCTCTTTTTGTCTTATTTTCTTCTTTCTTTCTTTCTTTCTTTCTTTCTTCTTTCTTTCTTTCTTTCTTTTCTTCTTCTTGATTTGGGCTTTTTCTCGTAAATGCTTCTCTCCTCTTCTCCCCTTCTTTATCTTCCAGTTCCTCCTTCTCCTCCTTCTCTTCCTCCTCCTCCTACACCATCACCTGTTCCACCACCTCCTTTTCTGCCTCCCTTTCCTTTTCCTCATCTTTTTTCTCTGCCTCCTCCTCCTTCACCTTCTACCTCCTCCACCTTAAACCCTCCTCCTCTTTCCTCTTCCTCCTTCCTCCTCCTCCTCCTCCTCCTCCTCCTCCTCCTCCTCCTCCTCCTCCTCCTCCTCCTTCCCTCTTCCTCTTCCTCCTCCTGCCACTCATTACAACTTATCATATTCAATTTAGGTTCTGTCCACCAAAACTCTACTGGGAGATTACAAGCCTCTCTCTCCCTTCTCTCTCTCTCTCTTGGTTTGCAGTGAGAGAGAGAAAAATGAGAGATGAGGGAAAAAGAGAGACAAAGAGAGTGGAAGGGAGAGGTGAGGTAGACAGTAAGAGGGAGGGAGAGAGAGAAGGAAGAGAAGGGGTGACAGAGGGAGGAGGAAAGGAAAGGGATGGAAGGGGGAGAGGGAGGGAGGAGGGCCTATCACTTGGTATGCAGGTTGTGTCGCCAATTTGTTGGACGGCACAGGGTGATCCTTCCCTCCTTCCTCCCTCCTCCTTCCTCCCTCCCTCTCTTTTTCCTCCTCCCTCTCTTCCTGCTCCTACTTCCTTCATCCCACATCCTTCCTCCCCTCCCTTCCTCCTCTCCTCCTGCCCTCCTTCTCTCCTCTACACCTCCTCCCTCTCCACCTCCCTCTCCACCCTCCCTCTCCACCCTCCCTCTACACCCCTCCCCCCTCCCACCTCCCTCCTCCCTCTCCACCCTCCCTCCTCCCTCTCACACCTCCCCCCCCCCCCCCCCCCCCCCCCCCCCCCCCCCCCCCCCCCCCCCCACCCCCCCCCCCCACCCCCCCCTCCCCCTACACCTCCTTCCCCTCTCCACCCTCCCTCTCCACCCTCCCTCTCCCTCTCCCACCCTCCCCCTCCACCTCCCTCCTCCCTCTCCACCCCCCCCTCTCCCTCTCCACCCCTCCCTCCCTCTCCCCCCCCCCTCCCTCTCCCCCTCCCACCCCTCCCTCTCCCCCTTCCCTCTCCACCCTCCCCTCCCTGCATAATTTATCTTGTTCTCTGGCTGTCGTGTTCTCTTCTTACCTGTTCTAACCTGTTATTATCGTGTTCTCTAGCTCTATGTGTTCTCTAACTGTTCTCCAATGTGTCTTTTGAGAACCTCCTAAACGGTTCTCCAAATCTCCTTTCTCTAAGTTATACCACGAATTTTTGTTATCTAGAATTTAATCCCATTTTTTAAGAAATATCTAAAACAACACAAAGAAATCGAGTCTAGTTGGCCCTAAATAAACAAAATGGCGGTGAAATATGACAGAGACTGGAGTGATATGGTGTGTGTGTTTTCTTATCTCTTAATAATAGGGGAACAAGTTAGTGTTATGTCCGCGTGTCCAGGTAATCAAATGAAGGTCAGGTTAATGAATTGTTTTTACTCTTAACACCAGGTAAGAGAGGATACAGGTGGGTTACTGCTCTCTCTCTCTCTCTCTCTCTCTCTCCTCTCTCTCTCTCTCTCTCACCCAAAAACTGTACCCAGCTGCCTCAGGTAACGTCACCCTTACTAAAACCGGATGATGGTTTCTGTTATCCTCACTACCATCATGGAGGAGGAACTGGTAGATGGAGGGAGGAGGAGGGAGGGGAGGAGGGAGGAGGGAGAGGAGGAGGGAGGAGGGAGCCAGAAGATGGGTGATCTAAAGGAGGAAGGGAAGGAAGGACGCAACAGCTGGGCTACTTGGAAGGGGAAAAAGAAGGAGGGAGACAGCATCTGAAGACCTGGAAAGAGGAGGGACATTACTACTGCAGGAGGGAGGGGAGGAGGAACATTACTACTGCAGGAGGGAGGAGAGAGGAATATTACTACTGCAGGAGGGAGGACGGAGGAAGACATTACTGCAGGAGGGAGGGGAGAGAGGAATATTACTACTGCAGGAGGGAGGGAGGGAGGAACATTACTACTGCAGGAGGGAGGGAGGGAGGGAGGAAAGGGAGGGAGGGAGGAGGAAAGGAAAGAGGAAGAGAATGAAAGAGAGGGTGGGAGGAAGGAAAGGGAGGAGAAGGAAGGAGGGAGGAAAGGGAGGGAGGAGGAGGGAGAGGGAGGGAGAGAGATGACGTGACTAACATAAGACCAACACATCTCCCTCATAAACCTTAACTTACCCACGAGATACAGTATGTCCTCTCTCCTCCCCCTCCTCCCTCACTCCTCCCTCCTTTCCTCCCTTCTCCTCCTTCCTCCCTCCCTTCCTTCCCTCCCACCCTCTCTTTCATTCTCTTCTTTCCTTTCCTCCCCTTCCTTTCCTCCTCTTTCCCTTCCCTTCCTGCCTCCTTCACCCCTGCATAGTTAACTCCTGTAGTTAACTCCCGTGTAGCTAACTCAGAGTGTTACCTCCCGTGTAGTAAATCAGTATAGTTAACTACCCGTGTTAACTCCCCGTGTAGTTAACTCCTCGAGTTAACTCCCCGTGTAGTTAACTCCCTGTAGTTAACTCCCGTGTAGCAACTCAGTATAGCAACTCCCGTGTAGCAAACTCAGTATAGTTAACTCCCTGTGTAGTAAATCATACAGTTAACTCCCCGTGTAGTAAACTCAGTACAGTTAACTCCTGTGTAGTAAACTCAGTATAAGCACTCCCGTGTAGTAACCAGCATAGTAAACTCCCGTGTAGTAAACTCAGTATGTTAACTCCCCGTGTAGTAAATCAGTACAGCAATCTCCCCGTGTAAATTAGTTCAGTTAACTCCCCGTGTAGTTAACTCCCGTGTAGTAAACTCAGTATAGTTAACTTCCCGTGTAGTAAACTCAGTACAGTTAACTCCCCGTGTAGTAAACTCAGTACAGCTAACTTCCCGTGTAGTAAACTCATAGTTAACTCCCGTGTAGTAAACTCAGTACAGTTAACTCCCCGTGTAGTAAACTCAGTATAGTTAACTCCCTGTAGTAAACTCAGCATAGTTAACCCTGTAGTAAACTCAGTACAGTTAACTCCCCGAGTAGCTAACTCAGCACAGTTAACTCCCCGTGTAGTTAACTCCCCGTAGTAAACTCAGCACAGTTAACTCCTGAGTAGCTAACTCAGCACAGTTAACTCCTCTGTAGTTAACTCCCCGTGTAGTTAACTCCCGTGTAAACTCAGTACAGTTAACTCCTGTAGTAAACTCAGTACAGTTAACCCCGAGTAGCTAACTCAGTATAGTTAACTCCTGTAGTTAACTCCCCGTGTAGTAAACTCCAGTACAGTTAACTCCCGTGTAGTTAACTCAGTACAGCATCCCCGTGTAGTTAACTCCGTGTAGTAAACTCAGTACAGTTAACTCCCCGAGTAGTTAACTCAGTACAGTTAACCCCGTGTAGTAAACTCACAGTTAACTCCCCGTGTAGTTAACTCCCCGTGTAGTAAACTCAGTACAGTTAACTCCCCCGTGTAGTAAACTCAGTACAGTTAACTCCCCGTAGTAAACTCAGTACAGTTAACTCCCCGAGTAGTAAACTAGTACAGTTAACTCCCCGTGTAGTAAACTCAGTACAGTTAACTCCCCGAGTAGTAAACCAGTACAGTTAACTCCCCGTGTAGTAAACTCAGTACAGTTAACTCCCCGTGTAGTAAACTCAGTACAGTTAACTCCCGTGTAGAAAACTCAGTACAGTTAACTCCCCTGTAGTAAACTCAGTACAGTTAACTCCCCGAGTAGTAAACTCAGGACAGTTAACTCCCCGTGTAGAAAACTCACACAGTTAACTCCTGTAGTAAACTCAGTACAGTTAGCTCCCGTGTAGTAAACTCAGTACAGTTAACTCCCCGAGTAGTAAACTCAGTACAGTTAACTCCCCGTGAAAACTCAGTACAGTTAACTCCCCGAGTAGTAAACTCAGTACAGTTAACTCCCCGTGTAGTAAACTCAGTACAGTTAACTCCCCGTGGTAAACTCAGACAGTTAACTCCCCGAGTAGTAAACTCAGTACAGTTAACTCCCGTGTAGTAAACTCAGTACAGTTAACTCCCCGAGTAGTAAACTCAGTACAGTTAACTCCCCGAGTAGTAAACTCAGCATACACCCCTAGTAAATCAGTACAGTTAACTCCCGTGTAGTAAACTCCAGCAGTTAACTCCCCGTGTAGTAAACTCAGCAGTTAACTCCCCGTGTAGTTAACTCCCGTAGTAAACTCAGTACAGTTAACTCCCGTAGTAAACTCAGTACAGTTAACTCCCGTGTAGTTAACTCCTGTGAGTAAACTCAGCACAGTTAACTCCCGTGTAAACTCAGTAGTTAATCCCCTGTAGTAAACCCAGTACAGTTAACTCCCGTAGTAAACTCAGTACAGTTAACTCCCCGTGTAGTAAACTCAGTACAGTTAACTCCCCGTGTAGTAAACTCAGTACAGTTAACTCCCCGTGTAGTAAACTCAGTACAGTTAACTCCCTGTAGTAAACTCAGTACAGTTAACTCCCCGTGTAGTTAACTCCCCGTGTAGTAAACTCTTACTCGAGTATATTAGACAGTGAAATAAATTGCCCTCTTAAGTTTGTCCTTCGAGTCACACACACACACACACACACACACACACACACACACACACACACCAGTAAAGAGTTTTATCTTCAATCTTAAGTTACGAACAAAGATACGGATAGTCTGTGTGATTGTTTGTGACTGTTTGTGAATGGATGTAATGGTTTTGTAACTGTTACTGTATATGATTGTGACTGTATGACTGTGACTGTTTCTGAGTATGATTGTTTTTTGATTGTGATAACTGGTTTTTACTGTGACTGTAACTGTTTGTGACTTTTCGGCTGTGTATGTTTGTGAATATTAAAGAGCATTTTTTGACTGTTTGTGATAATGTATGGTTGTTTGTGATTGTGTATATGTGTTTGTGACTGTAAATGACTGTTATTCTTTGTGAGTTTGACTGATTTTGTGACTGGCTGCGTAAGACTGTTTTTGACTGCTTGTGACAATGTTTGTGACTTTGTGATTGTTTTTTACTGTGGCGTTTGTAAAAGTGATTGTGCTTTGTATGTCGACGGTGGGTGTGCGTGCGTCTGGCGTAGGTTAGGTTAGGTTAAGTAAGGTTAGGTTAGGTTAAGTAAGATTACGTTAGTTTAAGTTCGGTTAGGTTAAGTTAGGTTAGGTTATTTTACAATGCCATGATGAACCTGCCACCATAGGTTAGGCTCAGGGCTGGGGTGGGTGTGGGGTAGGAGACTCAGGGCCAGGGTAGGGTAGGAGTGGGGGGTGTCTGTCTTGCTAAGTGTGTGTGGTAGGCAACGTTTTTTCCTCCGGGTCAACGTTTACACAGGTCATCTATCTCTTAAACTGTCCGCCACCACAACCTTTACCCAATTTAAACTCCGAGTTAAATAGCTTTCTCGGTAGTTCCTCGTGTGTGGTACTGAGGGAGGCCCCCACCACCACCCCCTGCCCTTACCACCACCCCTCATGCCCTTACCACCACCACCTCCTATGCCCCTACCACCACCACCCCTGCCCTACCACCACCACCACCACCACCACCTCCTCCTCCTATGTCCCTTACCACCACCTCCTCCATGCCCTACCACCACTCCCTCCTCACCACCACCACCACCACTCCTATGCCTCACCACCCCTGTCTGCCCACACCCCCTCTGCTCCATTAACGCCCCTCTGTCCACTACCACCACCTTGCCCTTACTACCACCCAAAGAAAGATAGACAGACAGTGGAAGAGAGACAGACACAGAGGAAGAGACAGAGGATGAGAGACAGTAGTGGTAGTAGGAGAGACATTACTTAGAGACAGAGACACGCACTGTTGACTCACAATAACCACACTTAGTCTTCAGGGACCGTGATACAGAGACTGAGACAGAGAGAGATAACACTGAGAAGGACAGTGAGGCAGTGCTGAGAGACAGAGAGACGGTAGAGATAGAGACAGTACCAAGAGACAGAGAGAGCATGTGTGAGAGAGACAGCACCAAGAGACAGAGAGAGGATGGTGGAGAGAGAGACAACACCAAGAGACAGAGAGAGGCGGTGTTGAGAGAGAGAGAGCACCAAGAGACAGAGAGAAGGTTGGAGAGAGAGACAGCACCAAGACAGAGAGAGGCGGTGTTGGAGAGAGAGAACACCAAGAGACAGAGAGAGAGGGACGGTGTTGAGAGACAGAGAGACACACACTGTTGACTCACAATCACCACAGTGGACCTTATGGGGTCGTGACAGGAATAAGAGCCAGCCTAGAATTTAGTCTCAATAGATCTGAATTCCCAGAGTGAGCGAGTGTTTTCTCTCTCTGCCACCTTGATGCACTGTTGGGTAAATGTTGTTTAAATGTTTCTTCGACAAATTCTCAAGAAAATTGCTCTAAAATGTCTCTTGGACAAATTTCAGGAAAATTGCTCTAAAATGCTCTCTCTTGGACAAATTCTCAGGAAAATTGCTCTAAAATGTCTCTCTCTTGGGCAAATTCTCAGGAAAATTACTCTAAATGTTTCTCTTGGACAAATTCTCGGGAAAACTCCAAATTCGGGTATTTTTGTGCCTTTGAATACATTGGTAATTGTTTGAGGGCTGGAGGAACACTTTCATAAAATACTATAACATGTTGGTGGAAAATGTTCTGTGTTATGCTAATGTTCTCTGTTCTATCAGTGTTGTGTTGTTATTATTTGTTCTATAAGTGTTGTGTTTAATTATACCAAAACAGAGCACACACACACACACACACACACACACACACACACACACACACACACACACACACACACACACACACACACACACACACACAACTAATACACATAAGCAGAGTACATACACAGTAACAGACAAACACACGGACACAGCACGCGGCATTATCACAGAGATAGGAAGAGCACAGCGAGTAACGACAGCAGTTGTAGCACAGCAGACAACAGCAGGAGGGAGGGAGGGAGAGGCAGGGTGTTGGTGATGGTGGTGGAGGGAGGGAACGAGGGAGAAGAAGGGTGCTGGATGGTAGTGGAGGGAGGGAGAGAGAGGTAGGATGTTGGTGATGGAGGGGGTAGGAGTGTTGGGAGGTGATGGAGGGAGGAGGAAGCATAGTGGTGGTGGTGATGGGAGAGAGATGGAGAGTGAGGTGGGTGTTATTGATTGTGAGTAGTGGTGGAGGAGGCAGAGAGGTGTTGGGGGGCGTTTGTGCTGGTGAAAAGGAGGGAGAAGGAGGGAGGGAGGAGGAGGGCCAGGGCCATATGTTGTGGTGGAGGAAGAGAAGGGCCAGGACCATATGTTGTGGTGGAGGAGGAGGGCCAGGAGGCTGTGTTCATATGCGCATGGGGACCACATAACTCTTCCTCCGAGTTCGTCTCCCGATTCCCAACCTCCTCTTTGCGGCTGATAGCAAGACTCGGGGCAAGATACGGCTAAACCACACCCACCCATAAAGATCATCCTCCCTCTGACACACTCACTTGAAAATGAACCTTATGAGTACATCTTAGGTCAATGCTACAGGGAGTCACAGCTAATAAGAGGCCCCAGGATTTGTTGTGTTTACTTGACGCTAATGTTAAAACTATCTCATGTGTCCAGTTGTGTTTTGCCTTTATGAGATTTTTCGTGGGAATGATAGATGTGGAGGATGGTTCTTCTTCTTCTTCTTCTTCTTCTTCTTCTTCTTCTTCTTCTTCTTCTTCTTCTTCTTCTTCTTCTTCTTCTTCTTCTTCTTCTTCTTCTTCCTACTCTCCCTTCTTCTTTTCCCCTCTCCTGCTCCTCCCACTTCTCTTTTATCTTCTTCTTCTTCTTCTTTATTTTCCTCCTCACCTCAATCCTCCTTCCTCTTTCTTCTTATTCTTTTTCCCCTTTTCCTCCTTCTATATTTACCTCTTCACTTCTATTTTCCTCCTCCTCCTCCTCCTGTTACCCCTCCCCCTCCGGTAGCGGCTGCGTCAGGATGTGTTGCTCCCCCGCGTCTAAAGAACACTGGTAGGACTCATGCCTTGTGTGCTGGAGATATGATAAACGTTCTCTATTGGGGATTTGTGTTATAGCAAAGAGATGTTGTTTGTGTGATGTTTCTTGTTTGTGTGTTGTTTGTGATGTTGGTGTTGTTTGTGTACTGTTCTTTGTTGTATTTGTTTATGTGTTGTTTGTGATGTTGGTATTGTTTTTGTGTTGTCTGTTTGTTGTTTATCTATTGTTTGTTTGTGTTGTTTTTGTTTTGTGTTGTTTGTACTTGTCTGCATTTAGTGTGTTGTTTGTTTGTTCTTTGTGTATTGTTTGGTGTTTGTGTGTCGTGTTTTGTTTGTTGTTTATTTGTTTATGTTGTTTATTCTTGTTAGCCTGCTGTTTACTGTGTGTTTGTATATTGTTTACTTTTTTGTTTGGCCAGTTAGGTTAGGTTAGGTTAGGTTAGGTTATAGTTAGATTATTGGTTAGGTTAGGTTAGGTTAGGTTGAGTTAGGTTGGGTTAGGTTGGGTTAGGTTAGGTTAGGTTAGATTAGGTTAGGTTAGGTTAGGTTAGGTTGGTTTAGTTACGTTAGGTTAGGTTAGTTAGGTTTTCGATATTATATTAAGAACACAAGACAATGAGATCTCTCTAATATTTCAACTTACACCATAGATCCTTCTCATGTTCCTTAAGTGCCAGTTTACTATATACTAAGGGTGGAGTCCTCTGTGGTGCCAACATGATAAACAACAGAATCACCACCTCTACTACCCTGGTCCAGAAACGTCAAATGTGGCTCTTAAAAAAATAGCCCTGAACCTTAATATTTGACCTCATTTTTGTACCTGACATGAATGACCCCACCTCCCCACCCCTTACCCTGGAACACCACCTGAGGGTCAACAACACGTCCCTACTCCCTCTACATTAACTAGTGTAGGAGTGATGCTGGGTGTGTGGGAACCTACTACTTGAAGAACCGCCTGGAGGAGGAGAAGGCCCCTGTGTCTCGTGTGGGTGGGTGCCTCATCTCGCTGCCTAACCAAAAGCTTCCATACTTTACCTTCTCAATAATTTAGACTAAGATATATATTAAATAAGATAATCTTTCTGACGCCTGGAGATAAACTTTGTAGAAATATTCTTCCTTTGTGAGTTGTTAAGGGTTGTTAGTGTTAGTTGTAGTTGATATGATGTCTTAAGGATAGTTATTAATAACACGAGAGTATAAACAACATAAGTATATGGATGATTGTTGTGGTTGTAGTTATGGTAGGTGTGATTGAGAGTGTCTAGTGGTTGTAGTTATGGTAGGTGTGATTGAGAGTGTCTAGTGGTTTGTTATGGTAGGTGTGATTGAGAGTGTCTAGTGGTTGTAGTTATGGTAGGTGTGTTGAGAGTGTCTAGTGGTTGTAGTTATGGTAGGTGTGATTGAGAGTGTCTAGTGGTTGTAGTTATGGTAGGTGTGATTGAGTGTCTAGTGGTTGTAGTTATGGTAGGTGTGATTGAGGTGTCTAGTGGTTGTAGTTATGGTAGGTGTGATTGAGGTGTCTAGTGGTTGTAGTTATGGAAGTGTGATTGAGAGTGTCTAGTGGTTGTAGTTATGGTAGGTGTGATTGAGAGTGTCTAGTGGTTGTAGTTATGGTAGGTGTGATTGAGAGTGTCTAGTGGTTGTAGTTATGGTAGGTGTGATTGAGAGTGTCTAGTGGTTGTAGTTATGGTAGGTGTGATTGAGAGTGTCTAGTGGTTGTAGTTATGTGGTAGGTGTGATTGAAGTGTCTAGTGGTTGTAGTTATGGTAGGTGTGATTGAAGAGTGTCTAGTGGTTGTAGTTATGGTAGGTGTGATTGAGAGTGTCTAGTGGTTGTAGTTATGGTAGGTGTGATTGAGAGTGTCTAGTGGTTGTAGTTATGGCGTTTTGGGTCGTGAGTTGTTGGTGAGGGTGGTGGTTGTGTGTATTGTGGTGGTTGTAGTGGTAGCAGAGGTAATAATGGTGTTGGTATTGATGGTAGTAATGGTAAGCATAACAAGGTGGTACCAGGGTTTGTAGTAGTGGCGACAGTTGGGTTTGGCTGTGGTAGTAGGAGAAGCTGTGGTGGTAGCTGTGGTAGCAGGTGGTTCTCCCCTCTTTGTATCCCTCCCCTGTGTATGGTGGTACTGGTGGTAGTGGTGGTGGTGGTAGTAGTGGTAGTAGTAGTAGTAGTGATGATATGGTAGTGGTGGTGGTGAGGGAAGTGATGGTGGTGATGATAGTGTTGGGGGTAGTGTGGTAGTGATGATGAGAGTAGTGATGGTGGTGGTGAGGAGCTAGTGTGTGGTGGTGGTGGTGAGGGAGGTGGTGGTGGAGGAGCTAGTGATGGTGGTGGTGAGGGAGGTAGTGGTGGTGGTGGGGGAGGTGTGGTGGTGGAGGCTAGTGGTGGTGGTGGTGGTGAGGTGGGGGTGGTGGTGGGGACTTAGTGGTGGTGGAGGGAGCTAGTGGTGGTGGTGGTGGTGAGGTAGTGGTGGTGGTGGGAGGCAGTGGTGGTAGGTGGTGGTGGTGGTGGTGGTGGGAGGCAGTGGTGGTGGTGGTGTGGTGGTGGTGGTGGTGGTGGTGGTGGTGGGGAGTGGTGGTGGTGGTGGGGGAGGCAGTGGTGGTGGTGGTAGGAAGATGGTGTGGTGGTGGTGGTGGTGAGGCAGTGTGGTGGGGGAGGTGGTGGTGGTGGTGGTGGTGGGGAAAGGTGGTGGTGGTGTGGTGGTGAAGTGAGTGGTGGTGGTGGTGGTGGGGAGGTGGTGGTGGTGGTGGTGGTGAGGCAGTGGTGGTGGTGGTGGTGGTGGTGGTGGTGGTTGTGGGAAGTAGTGGTGGTGGTGGGGAGGCAGTGAGGTGGTGGTGGTGGTGGTGGTGGTGGTGAGGTGGTGGTGGTGGTGGTGGTGGTGGTGGTGTGGTGGTGAGGGGGGCAGGACAGGCACACACCACCTGGGTCCTCAACCAGTCCTTGCTAACTCTATTGTCCTGCCCTCCCCACCCCTGCCGCCTCACCCCTCCCCGTCCCTCCCTCTCTGCTCCTCCCCGTTCCGCCCTCCCTTCTCCGCTCCCCAGCCCCTCCTTGCAACCCACCCCTCCCAGACCCCCCTTCCCTGACTAGTCCCTTCCCACTCCTAGCCTTCCCTCCTCCCAGCCCTCCCTACCCCGGCTAACCCCTCCCTGCCCCGCCCTATCACGTCCCGCCTGCCACCCCGCCCCGCCCTCCCGCCTTATCTTCCCTTAGCCCCGCCTCCCAGCGCTCCAGCAGCACCCTCCCATCCCCCCCTTTCCCGCCAGCGAGGCCGGCTGGTGGTGGTGTATCAATGATCACATTACTGGTGCAGCGCGGAGGTCACAGTGCTGCTGCTTGCTGCTGCCGCTGCCGCCCCGCCGCCTGCTGCTGCTGCTGCGCCCTGCACCAGGCTCCTGCTGCTGCTGTTACCCACCTTCCCCTGCTGCCCTTCCATCCTTCTGCCCCCGCCATCCTCACCCCCACCTCCTCCTGCTGCCCCACCGCCTCCTGCTACTGCTCCCTCACCCGCCTCCTGCCTGCCTCCACCCGCCTCCCTGCTGCTGCCCCACCGCTTCCTCCTCCTGTTGCTACCTCTCACCCCTCCTCCTGCCCCATCCACCTCCCTACTACTGCTGCCCCACCTGCCTCCCTACTACTGCTGTCCCACATGCCTCCTGCTGCCCCCACCTGCCTCCTGCTACTGCTGTCCCACATGCCTCCTCCCTGCCTCCTGCTACTGCTGCCCACATGCCTCCTCCTCTCCTGCTACTGCTGTCCCACATACCTCCTCCCCTCCTACTACTGCTGTCCCACGTAGCATCATACCGGCCCGCCCCACTGCTGCCCATCAGCATCATCCTAGCATCATACCAACGTCACATGCTTATCTCTCCTGCCTCCTGCTACGCTGTCACATGCATCATCCTGCCTCATACTACTGCGTTACATGTCATCCTGCCTCTAACTGCAACGGTCACACATCCCTCCTGCATCCTAACTACAGTTGTCACTACTGTAGCCCTGCCTATCATACATACTTGTCACATGTATCCTCCCTAGCATCATAACAACAGCATCACATGCTTATCATCCTATCCTGCTGTACTTGTCCCAATGCATCCTCATCTCCTCTAACGTCACATGTATCCTCCTTGCTCATAACTTGTCGCATGCCTCATCCTGCCTCCTTGCTGCTGTTGTCCTACATAGCAGCCCTGCTGTAGCATCCTGCTGCTTTCCCAGCGATCATGCACTTCGCCAGCATCATACTACTGTTTGTCCTGCCTGCTGCCGCCCTACCTGCCTCTGTTACTGCTGCCCCACATGCCTCCTGCTTCTCCCACTCTTCTTCTGCTGCCCCCCACCTCCCTCCTGCTTGCCCCACCTCCCTCCCTGCTGCTGCCACATGCCTCCTGCTGCCCCCACCTCCCTCCTGCTTCTGCTGTCCCACATGCATCTTGCTGCCCCCACCTCCCTCCTGCTACTGCTGCCCCACATGCCTCCTGCTGTCCCCTGCCTCCTGCTTTACTGCTGCCCCACATGCCTATTGCTGCCCCACCTGCCTCCTGCTGCTTGCCCCCATGCCTCCTCCTGCCCCCACCTCCCTCCTGCTACTGCTGCCCCACATGCCTCCTGTTGCCCCACCTCCCTCCTGCTTCTGCTGTCCCACATGCATCTAGCTGCCCCACCTCCCTCCTGCTACTGCTGCCCCACATGCCTCCTTTACCCCACCTCCCCCCCTGCTTCTGCTGTCCCACATGCATCTTGCTTACCTCCCCTCCTCACTGCTGCCCCACATGCTTTCTTACGCCCCACCTCCTCCTGCTACTGTCCCACATGCATCTTGCTGCCCCACCTCCCTCCTGCTACTGCTGCCCCGCCTCCTGCTGCCCCATGCCTCCTGCTGCCCCACCTCCCCTCCTGCTTCTGCTGTCCCACATGCATCTGCTTGCCCCACCTCCCTCCTGCTACTGCCCCACATGCCTCCTGCTGCCCCCCACCTCCCTCCTGCTTCTACTGTCCCCATGCATCTTGCTGCCCCACCTCCTCCCTGCTACTGCTGCCCCACATGCCCCTCCTGTCCCCACTCCTCCTGCTTCTGCTGTCCCACATGCATCTTGCTGCCCCACCTCCCTCCTGCTACTGCTGCCCCCATGCCTCCTGTGCCCCCACCTCCCTCCTGCTTCTGCTGTCCCCACATGCATCTTGCTGCCCCACCTCCCTCCTGCTACTGCTGCCCCACATGCCTCCTGTTGCCCCACCTCCTCCTGCTTCTGCTGTCCCACATGCATCTTGCTGCCCCACCTCCCTCCTGCTACTGCTGCCCCATGCCTCCTGTTGCCCCCACCTCCCTCCTGCTTCTGCTGTCCCACATGCATCTTGCCCCCACCTCCCTCCTGCTACTGCCCCCATGCCTCCTGCTGCCCCACCTCCCTCCTGCTTCTGCTGTCCCACATGTCTTGCTGCCCCACCTCCCCTCCTGCCTGCTGCCCCACATGCCTCCTGCTGCCCCACCTCCCTCCTGCTTCTGCTGTCCCACATGCATCTTGCTGCCCCACCTCCCTCCTGCTACTGCTGCCCCACATGCCTCCTGTTGCCCCCACCTCCTCCTGCTTCTGCTGTCCCATGCATCTTGCTGCCCCACCTCCCTCCTGCTACTGCTGCCCCACATGCCTCCTGCTGCCCCCACCTCCCTCCTGCTTCTGCTGTCCCACATGCATCTTGCTGCCCCACCTCCCTCCTGCTACTGCTGCCCCCATGCCTCCTGCACCTCCTCCTCCTGTCCCACATGCCTCCTCCCTGCTTCTGCTGTCCCACATGCATCTTGCTGCCCCTCCCTCCTGCTACTGCTGCCCCACATGCCTCCCTGTTCCCCACCTCCCTCCTTTTCTGCTGTCCCACATGCATCTTGCTGCCCCCACCTCCCTCCTGCTACTGCTGCCCCACATGCCTCCTGTTGCCCCACCTCCTCCTGCTTCTGCTGTCCCACATGCATCTTGCTGCCCCCACCTCCCCTCCCACTGCTGCCCCACATGCCTCCTGTTGCCCACCTCCCTCCTGCTTCTGCTGTCCCACATGCATCTTGCTGCCCACCTCCCTCCCCTGCTCCCACATGCCTCCTGCTGCCCCACCTCCCTCCTGCTTCTGCTGTCCCACATGCATCTTGCTGCCCCACCTCCTCCTGCTATGCTGCCCCACATGCCTCCTGTTGCCCCACCTCCCTCCTGCTTCTGCTGTCCCACATGCATCTTGCTGCCCCACCTCCCTCCTGCTACTGCTGCCCCACATGCCTCCTGTTGCCCCACCTCCCTCCTGCTTCTGCTGTCCCACATGCATCTTGCTGCCCCACCTCCCTCCTGCTACTGCTGCCCCACATGCCTCCTGCTGCCCCACCTCCCTCCTGCTTCTGCTGTCCCACATGCATCTTGCTGCCCCACCTCCTCCTGTGCTGTCCCACCTGCCTCCTGCTACTGCTGCCCCACATGCCTCCTGCTGCCACTGTTGTTGTTGTTGTTTCATTGTGGATATTGTTTTTGTGTTATTTTTGGTTGTTATGTTGTAGATGGTTATGTTGTGTTGTTTGCTATGTTTTCTTTGGTCTTTTGAATTTTGTTGTTGTTGTGGTGTGGATGTTGTTGTTGTTAGTACCACGATGTGTTTGTAGTACACGATCGCTCTTGTAGTTGTTGTTGTCCTTGTTACCGTGAGCACTACAACGGCTGTCACTGCACCGGACTCTGCCCTGTTGTCTCGCTCCCACTGCTGCTGCCATTACTGCTACTATTACCACTTGTATGGCCTCTAACTCCCCTTATAGCCATACCACCTAACCATTTTATCACCTAACTATCCTTATACAAAAGTATCTACCTTAGTTGAGTTAGTTAAGCCACAGATCTATGCGACATTCGGTGACTGTTGCCTCATAGTCACTGTCTGCGACTGTTGTTGGTTTAGGGGCTGAAGATCTTGTTCCCTGAGACACACCCCGAGCACACATGAGCAAAGGGAATTGATTGATTGATTGTGTTAGTTCCATCCCTGGCGACGCAACAGCTTAGGGTAATAATCGACTAATTAAGATAAAGGCTTAAAAGACTTACCTTGTATTATTTGAACAAAGAGAATGATAGGTGACACCTCAACCAGGTCACGAAGTAACTACTGGGCTGCTGCTTCTGTTCTGTTAACATCTCAGCCAGTTGTTGGAGTGAAGCTGCCTTGGTCCACGTTCCGGATCCTCTATGCGTACGCTCTCTGCATACTACTATTGTTACTGCTATCAATAATAATGATATTAATAACAATAATAAACAATAATAATAATAATAATAATAATAATAATAATAATAATAATAATAATAATACATCTACTATTACCACCACCTTTACCAATACCGATACTATTATCACTACCACTACTACTATCACTACCACTATCACTATCGCTACCACCATTACTACCACTACTACTGCCTGTTCTCATTTCTATGTAATTTGCATATTGTAATTGGGAGCCCCGTGCTGTTCAGACGGCTGTTAAGACATGCTGTTTTGAACGAGGCTGTTAACTTACTGCCTTTGTGCTGTTTTTCCTTGTTCTGAATTTTAATCGTATATTTTCCTGTTTATTTTGTTATTATTTATTTTGAGTTTTTCTTTGTTGTTGTTGTTATTGTTGTTTTAGTTATTGTTCTTGTTACAACGTCATCCATACAATATTACTCATAACATTTAATGACATTACTCACAAAACAATACCACATAACCACACACACACACACACACACGCACACACACACACACACACACACACACACACACACACACACACACACACACACACACACACACACACACACACACACACACACACACAACATCACGCACACACACACACACACACACACACACACACACAACATCGCGCCCACACACAACATCATGCACGCACTTACACACACACAACATCACGCACATGGCATCGGTGTATTAATACGGTCATTTGTCAGAAAGTGTCAGGTGGCGTGAGAGAAGTGTCAGATTGTGTCAGGTGGTGTCAGGTAGTATAAGGTTGTGTCAGGTGGTGTCACATTGTGTCAGGTAGTTTCAGATTGTATCAGGTAATGTCAGATAGTGTCGGGCAGTGTCATAGAGTGCCAGATAATGTCGTATAGTGCCAGATAGTTTCATGTAGTGTCATATAGTGCCATATAGTGTCATGGTGCCCTATGGTGTCATACTGTGTCATATGCCATATAGTATCATATAGTGTGTCATACAGTGTCATAGTGTCATATAGTGTCATATAGTGTCATACTGTGTCATATAGCCAGATAGTGTCATACTGTGTCATATATTACCAGATAGTGTCATATAGTGCCAGATAGTCATAGTGCCATATAGTGTCATAGTGCCAGATAGTGCCATATAGTGCCAAATAGTCATAGTGCCAAATAGTGTCATAGTGCCCTATAGTGTCATATAGTGCCATACAGTGTCAAAGTGTCAGAATGTTGTGCCATATATGAAGCCGCACAACTTTTAATTTATCAACACAAACATTGAGGGATATTTACATACCATCTCTTCCTGCCTCATGAATACCAACATATGCGAGAGTATTGTGCAGGGTCAACACACCATCATTAACACGGCAACGGTTGGTATTCCTGGTCCTATTTGACGGTAATGTGTGGAGCAACTGCGGATTTGTTGGTAATGGTGGTGTAAGTTGGTAGCCCTGAGTGATGGTGTTTATGGCGTTGTTGGTAATGGTAGTTAGGTAGTTTGCTTGTTAGTGATGTGGTGAGGTAAGTAGGAGACAGTTAATGGTACAGTCTATAGTCATTACTAACTTGGTTTATGATGCAGTTAACAGTTATCTATTGTAGCTGGTCCTTGTGACTGTCAGCCCTGAGTTCTGTTCATGTGTTCTCGCCCTAACCTAACCTAACCTGACCTAACCTAACCTAACCTAACCTAACCTAACCTGACCTAACCTAACCTAACCTAACCTAACCAAGCCTTGGATATTTGGAGTGACGCCTTGTGATGTTGGCAACCCTGGAGTGACGTAATTAAACCTACTTTGTGGCGCATTCATGTTGGCAGCACTGAGGTGATGTTTACACCAAGCACACGTTGGTAGCCCTGGAGTCGGAAGGCGTGTATCTGATTGGTCATGTCAGAGTCTGGGATCTGATTGGTCATGTTGGGCAGGCAGTTTTTGTTTGGTCAGGTCGGAGGCAATCTCTGATGGTTATACCAGAGTGGCAGTCTCTGATTGGTCATATCAGAGTGGCAGTCTCTGATTGGTTTTGTCCGGGAAGCAGTCATCTCATTGGTTATGTAAGGAAATAGCCATCTGATTGGTCGTATCAGAAAAGCAGGCCTCTCATTGGTCATATCAGAAAGAGAGAGAGAAAAAAGCAGGCATCTCATTGGTCATATCAGAGCGGCAGGCGTGTGATTGGTCGTAACCCGGCAGGTAAGAGCGGGCGGTCCCCGACAATAAACAATTCTCATTATTTTAGGCCGAACATTACGGATAATAGACAAATTTACCAACATATATATTAAGTGTGTGTGTGTGTGTGTGTTGTGTGTGTGTGTGTGTGTGTGTGTGTGTGTGTGTGTGTGTGTGTGTGTGTGTGTGTGTGTGTGTGTGTGTGTGTGTGTGTGTGTGTTGGTCCAGGCGGGTGGAACATGACCCGGCCTGGCAAAATTTACTTGTGTTTAGAGGCGGGATAGTGGCGCAGTGTTTTGGTGAAGGGCTGGTGAGAGAGAGAGAGAGAGAGAGAGAGAGAGAGAGAGAGAGAGTAAACTATTACTCTAACATGTTGATTTAAATGTTGACACTTGATAGTAAAATGTGACATGACAATACCGTAGAGTTTAACATATATTGTGACTCCTATCTCTCTCTCTCTTTCTTTGTCTTCCTTTTTATCTCACTAAGGTCAAGACTCTCTCTCTCTCTCGCTCTTTCTTTCTTTCTTTCTTTCTTTCTTTCTTTCTTTCTTTCTTTCTTTCTTTCTTTCTCTCTCTCTCTCTCTCTCTCTCTCTCTCTCTCTCTCTCTCTCTCTCTCTCTCTCTCTCTCTCTCTCTCTCTCTCTCTCTCTCCCTTACAATGGTCAGCACTGTCGGGTAATTCTTTACCTTAATGTTCAGGTAAAAGTTGTGTCGGAGAGACCCAAAGTTTGGTGTTTGAGATGGTCCTAGATTTACTGTGGCAGGTAAGACGTTTCCAGCCCTCAGGTGTGTATATGGGCGTGTCCAGGTCCCCCCAGGTGTGTATATGGGTGTCCAGGTCCCCCAGGTGTGTATATGGGCGTCAACTGCCCCAGGTGTGTATATGGGCGTGTCCAGGTCCCCCAGGTGTGTTATGGGCGTGTCAGAGTCCCCGAGTGTGTATATGGGCGTGTCCAACTGCCCCAGGTGTGTATGTGGGCGTGTCCAAGTCCCCCCAGGTGTGTATATGGGCGTGTCAAGTCCCCAGGTGTGTATATGGGCGTGTCCAAGTCCCCAGGTGTATATGGGCGTGTCCAACTGCCCCAGGTGTGTATGTGGGCGTGTCCAACTTCCCCGTGTGTGTATGTGGGCGTGTCCAACTGCCCCAGGTGTGTATGTGGGCGTGTCCACCTTCCCAGTGTGTGTATATGGGCGTGTCAGGTCCCCAACTTCCCCAGTGTGTGTATATGGGCGTGTCCAGGTCCCCCCAGGTGTGTATATATGGGCGTGTCCAGGTCCCCAGGTGTGTATATGGGCGTGTCAGGTCCCCCAGGTGTGTATATGGGCGTCTCCATTTCGTTCCTTCTAACACCTTCCTCTTGCCCTCTGCCCTCAACACTTACCTCCTGCCCTTACCACTGCCCCCTTGGCCCCTCCTCCCTTAACACCATCCACCTTGCCCTCAACATTTACCTCCTGCCACCACTGCCCCCTGCCCTTTCCTACCCTTAAACACCATCCACCTTGCCCTCAAGACTTACCTCCTACCCTTACCACTGCCCCCTTTGCCCTCTCCTACCCTTAACACCATCCACCTTGCCCTCAACACTCTCCTCTTGTCACTAACACTGCCCCTCTTGCCCCACTTGCCCCTGGTGTAGGTAGTAATGGCGCTGCACACAAGGCTGGTTCAACACCTCCGCCATCGAGGGCAGTTTACACGCTTTTTTTCCCCGCTTAGCAAGTTAGTGTTTTTTAGGGCACCTGTTTTTTTTTTCGGAGGTGTTTTTAGGGCGGTGGAACGATACGGGATGAGGGCGGGAGAGTTGTTTTATTTTCCTGTTTTATTATGGTTTTTTTTTTGCGTGTCTTATCTTCGTTTGTTGGTGGTTTAATGTTTTGTTGTTTTATTTGGGTCTTTTTCTTGTATGTATTTTTGTCTGTGTTTTTTTTTTTGCTGTTTGTTATTTTTTATGTATCTTCGTTTTATTGTGTTTTATTTATCTTTGTCTGTTATTACTTCTCATCCCGTTCTCCCTCCTCTCACCCTCTCCTCCCTCTGCCTCTCACCACTCTTCCTTCTCCTCACCCCTTCCTCCCCTCTCCTTCTCTCCTTCACCCTCCTCCTCTCTCCTCTTCTCCCTCTCACCTTCTCCTCCTCTACTTCTCACCCCTTTCCTCCTTCACCTCCCTCCCTTCACCCCTCCTCCTTCACCCTGCCTCCTTCACCCCCTCCCTCCCAGACGTGAGATAAGCTGTATCAGGGAGGCTGACCTGGGGAACACCTGTCCCCTCCCTTGCCGGTACTGATAACTCACCTTATCCAGGCGACCACTGCCACCACTACCACCACCACCACTACTACCACCACTACCACCACTACCACCACTACCACCACCACTACACCACTCACCACCACCACCACCACCACTACTACTACTGCTACTATCACCACTACTACTACCACTACTGCTACTATCACCATATGTACTACTGTTACTACAGCCATCACCATTCTACCACCATCACCATCATCACTACCACCATTACCACCACTTCACCACCACCACCACCACCACCACCACCACCACCACCACCACCACACTACTGCTACTACACCACTACTACCACTACTGCTACTATCATATTTATACTACAATTATACCACCATCACCATCATCTACTACCCCACCATTACACCACTTCTACCACTACCCTACTACGATACTACACCATCCCCCCCCCCTCCTCTCTCTCTCTCTCTCTCTCTCTCTCCTATTAAGGTGGAGGAGGAGGAGGTGGGGGGTGATGGAGGAGGAGGAGGAGGATGGTGGTGTTGGTGGAGGATGGGTGGTGGTGGAAGAGGATGGTGAAAGAGAAGGAAGAGAGTGATGTAGGAGGAGGGATAGGTGAAGGAGAAGAGTGGAAGACAATGGTAGTGAAGAAGAAGAGAAGCAGAAAGTGAATGAATTTCCCACTTCTACTCACGAAACCCATCCATCGGCTAAGTCAGTGAAGGCGGACAACAAAACGGCCCCTGATGATGGTTATAGAGACGAGGATGTTATTGTGAGTCATTAACCACACGTCCGTCTCACCAAACTTAATTTCACAGGTAATGGTCAATGCGCTGTTAGAATCTGCCAGCTGTACTGACCTAACTTATGGGGTTGTACCAGTGTGAGGTATGTTTGGTGGTGATGGGGGTGTGTAGTGATGGAGGTGTGTGGTTGTGGGATGGGTGGTGATGGGGTGGGGTGATGTGTTGTGACGGGGTGTTTGGTGGTGATGGGGGTGTGGTGATGGGGTGGTGGTTGTGGGATGGGTGGTGATGGGGTGGGTGATAGGGTGGGGTGATGGGGTGTGTGGTGATGGGGTGTTGGTGGTGTGTGGTGATGAGGGTGTAGTGATGGGGTGGTGATGGGGTTAGTGAGCCGCAGTGATGGGGTAGGGGAGGAGAGTTAATGGGGCGTGATACAGAGGAATGGGGCAGGGATTGGCAAGGCGTGACGAAGAGGGGCGGGGGTTGGTGAGGTGTGTGTCAGAGGGGTGGAGGTGACAGAGAGGGGTGGGGTATGACAGAGAGGGGTGGGTGTGACAGAGAGGGGTGGGTGTGACAGAGAGGGGTGGAGGTGACAGAGAGGGGTGGGGTGTGACAGAGAGGGGTGGGGTGTGACAGAGAGGGGTGGAGGTGACAGAGAGGGGTGGGGGTGTGGTTTGGCATGAAATGACAGAGAGGCGGACGTCACAGGGCGGGGCATAACACAGAGGGCGGGGCGTGACACAGAGGTGGGTTTGACACCAAGGGGTGGAGCGTGACACAGGACGTGACAGAAAGGGGTGGGGTGTGACAGGTGCGAAGGAACAGGGTGGGACCGGTCAGAGTTAGGTGCGTCGGGGCGGGGCGGGGCGGGCGGGGGGCGAGGGAGGGCCGCACCTTCAGCAGGAGTGGCAGGTAGCGGAAGGGGGGCGTAATGGGACGAAGTTGAAGAAAGAAACTTTGATCGTGAAAAGGGAGAGAAGGAGCTAGGGAGGGAGATGTTAGGAAGGGAGAAGGGAGGGAAGGAAGGGTTAGAGACGGAAGGAGAGGTTAGGAAGAGAAAGGGAGCTTAGGTAGGGAGGAAAAGAAGGGGGAATATTAGTTAGGTTAGGTTAGCGTTTATTTAGGACTGAGGTCAATTAGAACTGGTGGCTATTAGAACTGGGGTCTATTGAAACTGGGCTCTATTAGAACTGGGGCCTATTAGAATTGAGGCCTATTAGAACTGGGGCCTATTAGAATTGAGGCCTATTAGAACCGGGGCCTATTAGAACTGGGGCCTATTAGAACTGGGGTTTAATGGCCTCCTTATCTCTCTCTTACCCTCCTCATTATTTCACCCTCTCATCTCCAAGGTGTGCAAAACCAACGCCGGTACGAGCAATCAACAGCGCCTGGCTTTTATACTCGGCTCAATGACAAGACTTTTGGAAACTATCGCCAGACTAACGTTCGCCTTCCATCTCTGCCTGTAGTGGCGTTTGTTCATTGTGTATTTATTAGGGCTATTCCACCTCGGACAACCCCAGTTCCTCTCTTGCCATTTCTCTCCTCTCTCCCTCACCTCTCTCCTCACCCTTCTCACACCTCTCCTCTCTCAACCTCCCCACCTCCTCCTTCACTTCCTCCCTCCAACCTCTCCACCTCCCACCTCCTCCCTCACCCCCCAACCTCCCCACCTCCCTCTCCTTTATCTCACCTCCTCCCCCTCACCTCCTCCTTCCTCCCAACCTCCCACCTCCCAACCTCCCCACCTCCCTTCTCCCCTCACCTCCCTCCCCCTCTCCCCACCATCACCCTTGAGGGCTCTTATCACTTTTATAGTCTTAGATTCAAGTCGAAAGTTTTCTAAGCAACTGCCTTCACCGCCCTCACTCTCCTCTCCCCTTTCTCCCTCTTTCCTTCTCTTTCACCTCTTGTTCTCTCTGTCGTTTTCTCTCTTCTTCCTTCTCCTCTCCCCTCTCCTGTCACCTTTCATTTTACCTCTTTTCTCCCCTTATCCTTTATTCTCCTCTCTCTCTTCTCTTTCTTCTCTATTATCCTCATCTCCCCTTTCTTCCCACTTTTCTTTACCATTTCCCTTTACTCTTCCCTTCCCTCCTTTTCTCCTTACTTCTTCTCCCCTCTTCTCTTCACCCTCCTCTATTTCTTCTAGTTCCTATCCTTCCCCTGTTCTTCCTCCTTCCACCTCTCCTCTTCATCCCTAACCGTTCACTCTTTCTTCCTCTCCACTTTGCCCATCCACGCCACGCCCACCCACGCCACGCACCGCCCACCCACGCCCAATCCACGCCACGCCTACACCACGCGTCACGCTCTTCCACGCCACTCCCTCCCACGCATCGCCCCTCCACGCCACGCCCTCCACTCCACGCCCCTCCACGCCACGTCCTTCACGCCACGCCTCATATACCGAGCCTTACAGCACACAATTAACAACACAGGTAGGGTAATAACACAGGTAGGTAACACATGTAGGTAATAACACAGGTAGGGTAATAACACAGGTAAGGTAAACACAGGTAGGGTAACTGCAGGTAGGGTAATAACACAGGTAAGGTAATAACAGGTAGGGTAATAACACAGGTAGGGTAATAAACAGGTAGGGTAATAACAGGTAAGTAATAACACAGGTAGGGCAATAACACAGGTAGGGTAATAACACAGGTAGGGTAATAACACAGGTAGTGGGGTAATAACACAGTAAGGTAAACACAGGTAGGGTAATAACACAGGTAAGGTAATAACACAGGTAAGGTAATAACACAGGTAGGGGTAATACACAGGTAGGTAATAACACAGGTAGTACACAGGTAGGGTAATAACACAGGTAGGGTAATAACACAGGTAAGGTAATAACACAGGTAGGGTAATAACACAGGTAAGGTAATACACAGGTAGGTAATAACACAGGTAGGTAATAACACAGGTAAGGTAATAACACAGGTAGTAATAACACAGGTAGGGGTAATAACACAGGTAAGGTAATAACACAGGTAGGATAATAACACAGGTAGGGGTAATAACACAGGTAAGGTAATAACACAGGTAAGGTAATAACACAGGTAGGGTAATAACACAGGTAAGGTAATAACACAGGTAAGGTAATAACACAGGTAAGGTAATAACACAGGTAAGGTAATAACACAGGTAGGATAATAACAGGTAGGGTAATAACACATAAGGTAATAACACAGGTAAGGTAATAACACAGGTAGGATAATAACACAGGTAGGGTAATAACACAGGTAGGATAATAACACAGGTAGGGTAATAACACAGGTAAGGTAATAACACAGGTAGGGTAATAACACAGGTAAGGTAATAACACAGGTAAGGTAATAACACAGGTAAGGTAATAACACAGGTAGGATAATAACACAGTAGGTAATAACACAGGTAGGGTAATAACAGGTAGGGTAATAAAACAGGTAGGGTAATAACAATAAGGTAAGGAATAAAACAGGTAGGGTAATAACACAGGTAAGGTAATAACACAGGTAGGGGTAATAACACAGGTAGGGTAATAATAACACAGGTAGGATAATAACACAGGTAGGGTAATAAGTAGGGTAATAACACAGGTAAGGTAATAACACAGGTAGTAATAACACAGGTAGGGTAATAACACAGGTAGGGTAAACACAGTAGGGGTAATAACACAGGTAAGGTAATAACACAGGTAAGGTAATAACACAGGTAGGTAATACACAGGTAAGGTATAGGGTAATAACATAATGTGTAACACAGGTAGGGTGACAATACAGGTAGGGTAATAACACAGGTAAGTAATAAATATGTGAGTAATAAATATTCGGTAGGGACAACACAGGTAAGGTAATAACAGGTAATAACACAGGTAAGGTAATAACACAGGTAGGGTAATAACACAGGTAGGGTAATAACACAGGTAGGGTAATAACACAGGTAAGGTAAAAAACAGGTAAGGTAATCACAGGTAGGGTAATAACACAGGTAAGGTAATAACACAGGTAGGGGTAATAACACAGGTAAGTAATAACACAGGTGTAATACACAGGTAGGGTAATAACACAGGTAGGGTAATAACACACAGGTAGGAATACACAGGTAGGGTAATAACAGGTAGGGTAATAACACAGGTGGTGTAACAGGTAAGGTAATAACACAGGTAGGGTACACACAGGTAAGGTAATACACAGGTAGGGTAATAACACAGGTAAGGTAATAACATGGGTAGGGTAATAAATACAGGGTAATAACACAGGTAGTAATAACACAGGTAAAGGTAATAACATGGGTAATAACACAGGTAAGGTAATAACACAGGTAGGGGTAATAACACAGGTAGGGTAATAACACAGGTAGGGTAATAACACAGGTAGGGGACAACACAGGTAAGGTAATAACACAGGTAAGGTAATAAACACAGGTAAATAACACAGGTAGGGTAAAAACACAACACAGTGTAACACAGGTGGGGTAATAACACAGGTAGGGTAATAACACAGGTAGGGTACTAACACAGGTAGGGTAATAACACAGGTAGGGTAATAACATAAAGGTAAAACTGGTAGGTAATAACACAGGTAGGGTAATAACACAGGTAAGGTAATAAAACAGGTAAGGTAATACACAGGTAGGGTAATAAATTGAGTAGGTAATAACACACAGGTAGGTAATAACACAGGTAGGAAATAACACAGGTAAGGAAATAACACATGTAAGGTAATAACACAGGTAAGGTAATAACACAGGTAGGGTAATAACACAGGTAGGGTAATAATACACAGGTAGGTAATAACACAGGTAGGGTAATAACAACAGGTAGGGTAATAACACAGGTAAGGTAATACACAGGTATGAATGTAATAACAAGGTGGTACAGGTGGTACAACACAGGTAGGGCAACAGGTAGGGGTAACAGGTAGTGTAATAACACAGGTAAGGTAATACACAGGTAGGGTAATAACACAGGTAGGGTAATAAACACAGGTAAGGTAATACAATAACACAGGTAAGGTAATAACACAGGTAGGGTAATAACACAGGTAGGGTAATAACACAGTAGGGTAATAACACAGGGTAATAACATGTAAGGTAATAACACAGGTAGGGTAATAACACAGGTAGGTAATAACAAAGGTAGGGTAATAACACAGGTAGGGTAATAACACAGGTAGGTAATAATAATGAGGTAACACAGGTAGGTAATAAACAAGTAGGAACAACACAGGTAAGTAATAACACAGGTAAGGTAATAACAGGTAGGGTAATAACACAGGTAAGGTAAACACAGGTAAGGTAATACACAGGTGAGGGTAATAACACAGGTAAGGTAATAACACAGGTAGGTAATAACACAGGTAGGGTAATAACACAGGTAAGGTAATAATACAGGTAAAACACAAAACACAAAAACACAGGTAGGGCATGAACAGGTAAGGTAATACACAGGTAAGGAAAACACAAGTAATAACACAGGTAAGGTAATAACATGGGTAAGGTAATAACACAGGTAGGGTAATAACACAGGTAAGGTAATAACACAGGTAAGTGTAATAACACAGGTAGGGTAATAACACAGGTAAGGTAATAACACAGGTAAGGTAATAACACAGGTAGGGTAATAACATAAAGTAATAACACAGGTAGGGTAATAACACAGGTAGGGTAAACACAGGTAGGTAACTAGGGTAATAACACAGGTAAGGTAATAACACAGGTAAGGTAATAACACAGGTAGGGTAATAACACAGGTAAGGTAACACAGGTAAGGTAATAACACAGGTAAGGTAATACACAGGTAAGGTAAACAAGGTAGGTAATAACATGGTGTAGGTAATAACACAGGTAAGGTAATAACACAGGTAGAGTAATAACACAGGTAAGGTAATACACGTGTAAGGTAATAACACAGGTAGGGTAATAATACAGGTAAGGTAATAACACAGGTAAGGTAATACAGGTAGGGTAATAACAGGTAAGGTAATAACACAGGCAAGGTAATAACACAGGTAGGGTAATAACACAGGTAAGGTAATAACACAGGTAAAACACAGTAGGGTAATAACACAGGTAGGGTAATAACACAGGTAAGGTAATAAACAGGTAAGGAACACAGTAGGGTAATAACACAGGTAG
>NW_024713265.1:92500-115000 GCF_018991925.1 Homarus americanus | reverse complement strand
ATGTTAACAGCCCAATTGGTCTTTGTTTACGCAGTGTGTTAGCGACGGGCAGTTAGTAAGAGTGTTCCTGGGAGCCTTAACTACTCTAATTGATGTGTGTGTGTGTGTGTGTGTGTGTGTGTGTGTGTGTGTGTGTGTTTGTTGTTTGTTTGATTTTATTAGTTTACGTGTATTTTTTTCTGTGTTTGTGTAGCAATATAAAAGTGTAAGTGTTAGTATGTTCATATCAGTGGGTGTAGTGGGGCCTGTCAAGTGTCGGGTGTAGTGTGACCTGTCAAGTGTCGGTGGGTGGTGGGACCTGTCATGTCGGTGGGTGTAGTGGGACCTGTCAGCGTGGTGCCGTCAAGTGTCGGTGGGGTGTGGACCTGTCAAGTGTGTGTGGGTGTAGTGGGACCTGTCATGTCGGTGGTGAGGGACCTGCAGGCGTCGGTGGGTGTAGGGACTTGCCGGGCGTCGGTGGGTGGTGGGACCTGCCGGCGTCGTGGGTGTAGTGTGACCTGTCAGTGTCGGTGGGTGTAGTGGGACCTGCCGGCGTCGGTGGGTGTAGTGACCTGTCGGTGTCGGTGGGTGAGTGACCCGTCGTGTCGGTGGGTGGTGGGGCTCAAATGTCGGGTGTAGGGGCCTGCAGGCGTCGGTGGGTGGAGTGGGACCTGTCAAGTGTCGGTGGGTGTAGTGGGACCTGTCAGGCGTCGGTGGGTGTAGTGGGGCCTGTCAAGTGTCGGTGGGTGTAGTGGGACCTGTCAGTGTCGGTGGGTGTAGTGGACCTGGTCGGCGTCGGTGGGTGTAGTGGGACCTGTCAAGTGTCGGTGGGTGTAGTGGGACCGTCGCGTCGGTGGTAGTGACTCGGGTGTGTAGTGGGACCTGTCATGTCGGTGGGTGTAGTGTGACCTGTCAAGGTCCGGTGGTGCATGTGTAGGTGTAGTGGACTTGCCAAGTGTCGGTGGGTGTAGTGGGACCTGTCAAGTGTCGGTGGGTGTAGTGACCTGTCAAGTGTCGGTGTGACGCCAACAACATCCTTACGAGGTTTGGTTCCTGCTGTAGGTGTAAGGGGTAGTCTTGTTCACCTCCCTCCTTCAGGCTGGTTCACGATCTGTTTTATATTTTTATCACCCATCTTGTGGTCTTGAGAGGTCTGTGAGTTTATGCCGTTGTTATTATTATTATTATAGAGAAAAAACACACCCATACACACACACATACCTTCAGATAAACACACACACACACACACACACACACACACACACACACACACACACACACACACACACAACACACAGCATCAGTCTCACCATCAGGCAGCTAATAATATTTACGTATTTTTTTGTGTGTTGGTTTTAGTTCAATATCGACAGCCATCGTTATTGAAAATATTATTAGCGGAAACCCTATTAACGCGATTCCAGCAGTGCGGGTTTGCCTATTTCACAGAAGCTGGAGTCTGACTAAATCACATTACTTGGTTATATTGAGGCGAGGACCACTAGGGGATGCTGCCCTCTCCCCAGCCGACACACCAACATCAGATTCAATTGCAATGAATTAGATTTTAATGGGAATATTGGAATTTCTGTTTTTTTTTTCGGGGTTATTTTTTTTTTGGGGGTGGGGTGAGGTAGGAATTAGGAGCGGAAGGATATGGTTTTGATTGGAAATTCGTAGCATCGTGTTTTTTGTGTTTGAGAGGAGGTGTTGTGATCAAGGGGTGTTCCTTGTGTTTGAGAGGGGAGGTGTTTTTTTTGGTGTTTGAGGAGGAGAGGGGTGTTTTGCGCGGTTGAGGGGAAAAGGGTTGTCTTGGTGTTTGAGAGAGGGAGATGGGAGGACGTTTTCAGGGGAAGGAACATTTTTGCCTTATTACTTTTTTGAATGGTAGGGTGACATGAGCAAAAAGGAGGGGAGATAGTAGATTAAGAATAGGTAATATAGATTGGGGGATTATGCGACCAAGACACTCCCTCTCCACCCCACCTTCCCTCTCCAACCCCCCACCTTCCCTCCAACCCCCACCTCCCCTTCCTCCAGTTCCTCCTCCCCCACCAGGAAGGAAATAAAAACATCAACCTAATTCCCTTTCTGGTAATACAAACGGGAATCACGTAAACAGGTAAACAGTAAACAGGTAAACAGTAAACAGGTAAACAGGAAACAGGTAAACAGTAAACAGGTAAACAGTAAACGCATGTAAACGGGAATCACGTAAACAGGTAAACAGGAAACACAGTAAAAAGATAAACAGAAAACAGGTAAACAGTAAACACATGTAAACAGTAAACAGGAATTACAGTAAATAGGTAAACAGAAAACAGGTAAACATGAAGCACCGTAAACAAGAAACAGAAAACAGGTTAACAGTTAACACGTGTAAACAGGAATCAAGTAAACAGTATACAGGTAAACAAGAACACAGGTAAACAGTAATCAAATTAATTAAGTAAACACAGGTAAACAAAAACAGGTAAACAGGAAACATTTAAACAGGAAACCGGAAAGGAAGAATGAAAACGTAAAACAAATAATAATTATATAACGAAGGACTAATTTCCAGAGATAGCAAATTAGAAAAACCCTCATTGACCAATCAGAAGGCTCGTTTTGTTTGGCGTCACGCTCACGAAGCCTCCTGATTGGCCGAGCAAACTACGTTATCTGATGTGAAAGTTTTTTTTGGGGGGGAGGGATGGGGGGGGGGACAACATTCTACTTAAGGGGCTTTTTCTCACGACCTAATCACTAATTGGCGAATCATGACGGCCGTTCTGGTGATTGGAGGCGTAAAGGTGAACGGTCGTGGGAAGAGGAGGAAGAGGAAGAGGGATGCTGAGAGAAATTCTAAAGAAGGAGAAAGAGAAGAAAGAACAAGAATATATATAACTTAAAACAATAATAAAAATAAGAAAAAATCACCTCAAACACAGAAAAATAATGAAAAAAGTATAAACTTAGGAAACAATGTCAAGTTAGCTTTTCTTTCCTTAGTATTCAATAATTTAATAGTTTATACCATAGGAAGTAATATAGGAGTAAAATAGTGGTGATAATGCAGACATAACAGTGATTGGGACGTAATAAGAAGCGGGTGTGTGATGTAGACGGCCAGCAAGTGCAATGTTTACGTGAGGGATACGCTAAACTATCTCACGGCCAAGAATATTTTGACCGGGAAACTTTAATAATTTCCACTGCTTAATTATTTAAACCATTATAAAAAAACTATAAAATCCTAATAAAAGAGACAGTCAAAATATATGAAAAATAAAATTAATCTGAATAAAAATGGAAATATTGCAATACATTAATAGCAGCAACGAACATATCATTAAGAAATATATCAGAGTATTTCGTTCACTTGTATATTTATTAAACTCTTCTTATTAAGTGTAGAATATCACTCAATTGGGATTTATAAGACATTTAGATAACTCGTTGATATAGTTTTTTTAATGATTGACTTATAGGAAAAATTAATTTGTGATATGTATTAAAATCTTACGTTAATTAAAGGTAGAATGGTACAGGTGTGTGTTAACGATTTCCATTTATATTTAAGTAATCTCCATCTCTATTTAGGTAATTTCCATCTCTATTTCCAAGTAATTTCCTTGTATTTTTTTAATTAATTTCCATCTCTGTTTACTTACGTCATTTCTCCCATCTTCTCTTCACTACAGGTAAGGTGTGGGCGTGGCATCCATCTTTGTTTACCTGTCCGAATGGTCATGACTTGTCTCAGGTGAGTTAATTAAGTGTGATATTTAATGATCATCTCAACCCTTCACTGATATTCCCATTATTATTATTATTATTATTATTATTATTATTATTATTATTATTATTATTATTGATATCATTAGTATTATTGTTGTTGTTGTTGTTGTTGTTGTTGTTGTTGTTGTTGTTGTACACTATTTCGCCTACAAGATAAATAGATCGCCTTATTTATCCAAGTGCCAGTATGGAGACCTGGAGAATACATTTAGAACTCCAAACACGTTCTCTGAAACCTCAAAACGTTCTCCACTAAACCTCCTCAAACTACACGGTGTTGGCTGGGACGGTCGGAGATAAGTTGTTGTTCCACACCTTCACACCGGGATATTTTATAAGGGTCTGGGACTGAGAGGAGCGCTTGGGGGTGTGGGAGGGGTCTTAGTAGCTCTGGGTGGGGGAGGGAGGGAGGGGAGTCTTTGTAGGTATGGAAGGGGTGGGAGGTGGGAGGTCTTAGTAGCTCTGGGGGTGGGAGGGGTCTTATTAGCTCTGGGTGGGAGAGGGTTGGAGGGGGTCTTAGTTGGTCTAGGTGGGGAGGTGGGAAGAACATAAGAAAATAAGGAGTCTGCAATAGGCCGGTTGGCCTGTGCATGGCAGCTCCTGTCGAGAGTTACTACCACACTCTATCATCCATAAATCTATCTAGCCTCCTTTTAAAACTTTCCAGCGTTCCAGCACTTACTACAAAGTTGCTAAGCTTGTTCCCTCGTCCACCACCCTATTTGTAAACAATTCCTTCCTATCTCCCTCTAAACCTAAACACCAACAAATCCGTTGCTACAAGTACTATCCTGCTCAGATATTATAAGAACTTTATCTATATTATTATAAGTAACTTTATCTATATTTATAGTACTTTATCTATATCTCCTTTATTAATTCCTTTCACCTTATATACTTCTATCATATCTCCCCACCTCTTCGTCTTTCCTAGGAATGCAAGTTTAGTTTCTTTAATCTATCTTCATATGGAAGGTTTCTAAGTCCCAGAATCATTTTCGTCATTCTTCGCTGCCGACTCTAGTGAATTGATATCCATTCTATAATAAGGGCACCAGAACTGAACAGCATAATCGAGGTGCGGCCTGACTAGCACAAATATAGTTGCAATAAGACCTCTGAAGTCTTATTACTACACTTCTGGATATAAAACCTAATGCTTAGTAGCTCTGGGTGAGGGAGGGGGTGGGAAGGGGCGGTCTTAGTATCTCTGGGTGGGGAGGGGTGGGGGAAGGGAGGTCTTAGTAGCTCTGGGTGGGGGAGGGTGGGTGGGGAGGTCTTAGTAGCTCTGGGTGGGGGAGGGTGGAGAGAGGAGGTCTTAGTAGCTCTGGGTGGGGGAAGGGAAGAGGTCTTAGTAGCTTGAGTGGGGAGAGTCTATAGCTCTGGGTGGGGAGGACCGGCTCTCTGGGGGGGAGATCTTAGTAGCTCTGGGTGAGGGGAAGAGGTCTTAGTAGCTCTGAGTGGGGGGAAGGGAGGTCTTAGTAGCTCTGGGTGAGGGGGAAGGGGAGGTCTTAGTAGCTCTGGGTAGGGAGGGAGGTCTTAGTAGCTCTGGGTGGGAGGAGGTCTTAGTAGCTCTGGGTGGGGAGGGAGGTCTTAGTAGCTCTGGGTGGGGAAGGGGAGGTCTTAGTACTCGAGTGGTGGAAGGGAGGTCTTAGTATCTCTGAGTGGTGGGAAGGGGAGGTCTTAGTATCTCTAGGTGTCTTAAGCTGTATCTCTAGTTTGTCCGCCGCTGGAAATAATTATTCTCAATCAAGTATTAAACAGTATTATCTTACTGTGTCTTGACTATAGAACACAAAAGGGTGGAGTGTCTCATCCTGGTAATATTTCTCAGCTGGTGTCTTCTGGCCTCTCTCTCACACACACACACACACACACACACACACACACACACACACACACACACACACACACACACACACACACACACACACACACACCAACACACACACACACACACACACACCACACAAGGTTATAATGATGGATTCACATATACAGTATTCAAATGAGGTGTAGACAGCTCTCTCCTCCCCTTAGCTGATGACGTGTCGTGTTGATTAGCCAGTAGAGGCATGTTGGTCAGCACTCCTCCCTCCTCCTCCCCCCCTCAATGGAGAGAGAGGCCATACATTTTCCACGCTGGTAGTCACTATTGTCATTTCAATCACGTTATTCACCCCACTAACCCCCTCTTCCCCAAAAAAAATTACCATATCGTTTTGTTTTTGGTGTGTTGGACTGGGGGGGATAGATAGATAGATAAGAAAATTTGTTCTGTAGTTTTTTGTATACCTGTGATGTAATTATTTGGGGGAATTTGTTCTTGTTCTTCTTCTTGTTCTTCTTCTATATTATTTCTTTATTTATCCTTATTCTATCTTATTTTTTATTATATTATCGTTCTCTTTCCTTATCTTCTCTTATTGTTGTGCTGTCATTCAGTTTACCATAATCTCTCTCTCTCTCTCTCTCTCTCTCTCTCTCTCTCTCTCTTTCACGCTTTCCTCTTGTCCTTTGTTGTGTTTCCCTCTTTCGCTTTACCCGTTCCTCTGTGTTAACGTTTTGACCTCTTCCCCTCTTCTCTTATTCCCTTTTATTGTTCCTCTTCTTCCTTTGTTTTATTCCTTTCTCTTGCTGTTTCATCTTCTGTGGCTTTTTATATATTGTTTTATTATATTTCTCTTTTACATTATCATTCTTTTCTTTTACTCTTATGTTATTCTCTTTCTTCTCTCTCTCTCTCTCTCTCTCTCTCAGCTTACGCCCACCTGCCCTGGTTGGCCTAGTGGTAATCCACCCTCACTGGAGAACTGTTGGACACGGCGTGTTACCCCCTGGGTGACCTTTTCACCCTCACACACACACACACACACACACACACACGCTCTCTCCTCCCCACCTTCCCCCTCTCCCTCTTCCTTCCCTCTCACTCCTCCCCTCCCGTCTCCATCCACCAACCTCCCTCTCCACCTCCAGGGCCCTCGGCACTCTCCATCCCAGCGCCGCCTCCTCTGAGAACATTCGCACAAATTACTTCTATGAATGAAGGTGAAATCATCGAGCCCTGAGCACTTGGACTTATTCAATAGTTTGTCTCCCCAGGCGTTCTTGACTCTCTGTGTGATGGGGGAGAGAGGAGGAGGTGATGGAGAGAGCAGGAAAGGAGAGGTGGAGGAGAGAGGCAGGAAGGGTGGGATGGGGGGAGAGGAAGAGAAGGGGTGAGAGGGGGAGGAGGGAAGAGCAGGAAGAGGTGGGATGGGGAGGAGAAGGGGTGAGATGGAGAGGGGGGCGGGGAAGAGGTGGGATGGGAGAGGGAAGAGAAGGGAGGGGGAGGAGGGAAGAGGTGGGATGGGGAGAGGAAGAGAAGGGTGAGATGGAGAGGGGGGAGGGTAGGAGGGAAGAGGTGGGATGGGGAAGGAGAGGGGGTGAGGAGGAGGAGGAGGTGGCAGGAAGAGGTGGGATGGGAAGAGGAAGAAGGGGTGAGATAGGAGAGGGAGGAGGAGGTAGCGGGGAAGAGGTGGGATGGGGAGAGGAAGAGAAGTGGTGAGAGGAGAGGGAGGGAGGGAAGAGGTGGGAGGAGAGAGAAAATGAGGAGGAGAGGGTAGGTAGGGGTCTGTGCCTGGTGATGATGCTGGGTATTGCTCCATTTTGATGCTTTATCTTAAGTGCTTCATCCTAATACTTCATCTTGGTGCTTCATTTGGATGCTGCATCTTGATTCTTCATCCTGGTGCTTCATCCTAGTGTTGCTATCACCATTACTACCATTGAGATATATGCTGTCAGTTATCACCAGTCAGACAATAATAGAGAGAGAGAAAAAGAAATATGAGAATGACAGGAAAAAGAATGAGAAAATGGAGAGAATGAGAGTAAAAGATAAATAAAGAAAAAAGAGACAGACACACAGACAGACAGAAAAATGAACAGAAAGAGAAAGAGAAAGATCAAGCATTTTTTTTTTGGCCAGAAGAGTACCGTTTTTTGTTGAGTTAATGAGACTCCTAGGAAAAAAAAAATATTTACAGGGAGGGGGTACTGCCTTCATGCCGTAATCCAACCCCTCCTCCCTCTCCTTCCCCACCCTCTCCCCCTCCCCCTACTCCACCAGGAGGAGTCAAAACCTCTATATATTTTTATCTCTGCAGACACAAAAATACCAGAGTTATGAAAGAGGCCAAAACCACAGCGGCAGGAGGGACACAAGCGGGGTCTTTCACCGCCCACCTCAACATTAAAACATGTAATCTGGGCTCAGCCGCACCACCTGGGAAAGAGCTACAGCAAGCGGGGAGGGAGAGTGGTATTACTGCCACTCTATGTATGTATGTATGTATGTATGTATGTATGTATGTATGTGTATGTATGTATGTATGTATGTATGTATGTATGTATGTATGTATGTTTCTGTTTGCATGTATGTGCATGTATGGTATGTATGTATATGTATGAATGTATGTACTTATGTATGTATGTCCTTCATATGTATAAAAAAAAATATCACATATGTGTAATTTATACTTCAGAATAAAAACCCAAGTCACATACAGGTGTTGGTAGAAAAATCCAAGACCAAAACACAGGTAGGTTAGAGCAAGTTTATTACAGGTAAATTACACCTGACTCTCACACACCTGTGGTAATGTTAGCTCTACCGATTCTCCCTCTCGTTGGCTGTGTTCGTGTCGGAAAGACGTTGTGTGTGTGGGGGATGGGTGCGATGTGGAAGAGTGGGGGTGTGTGTAGAGGGGTGATGGGTGTGATGTGGAAGAGTGGGGGTGTGTGTGTGGGGAGGTGTTTGAGGATGGTGTGTGTGGTGTATGGAGGTAGGAGGAGGTGTGGTGTGGTGTGGGGAGCATGGTGTGTGTGTGTGTGTGTGTGTGTGTGTGTGTGTGTGTGTGTGTGTGTGTGTGTGTGTGTGTGTTACGCATAATGTCTAAAAGTAGGCTATTTACATTTCTTCGTGTGTGTGTGTGTGTGTGTGTAATTATCAGCCTGTAAAACAAAGAAAATTACACCAATAGTCCTGATATATTGACGCTGGTGTTGGTCAAAGGAGGTCAGGTCAAAAATAAGGTCAGAGGTCACGGTGGTGTTACGTTAACTTGACCTCTTCCACGGTGTCATTAATTCTTACAAAGGTTTGTTATTTTCGAGCAATATATTCTTAACAGACTTTTATGTTATTTTCCTCTTGATTACGTTGACTTAACCCCTTGAGTACGATGACTTAACCCGAATATGATGACTCAACCCTTGGTACGATGACAACTTGAGTATGACTTCACCTTTGAGTATGATAACCTACCTCATAAACTCATTGCCTTCCTTCCCCTCCCCTCCCCCCCTACCCCACCCTACCCTTTCCCTCCCTAGCTCCTTTTCCTTTACCCCCTCTCCCACCCTTACCCCACCATCTTCCCCTACCCCCCCATCACCCCTCCCCTTCCCTTACGCCTACACCTTCCCTCAGCCTTCCCATGCCCCCCTACCCTTCCTCTACCCAAACATACCATACGCACATATAGCAGACAGGTAATCTACTCCTCTTACGAACTACAGGGTGGGTGGTTCGTGCCAATTACCTGAGGTACTGTGTCCTGGTGTGATCGACCAAGCTACCACTCTGGTCGATCTAATAACCACAACTACCATCATTATTATTATCAGCTACCTACTCTGGTCAGTCTACCACCCACAACCACTATCATTTTGACCATTTATATCTCTCTCTCTCTCTCTCTCTCTCTCTCTCTCTCTCTCTCTCTCTCTCTCTCTCCTCTCTCTCTCTCTCTCTCTCAAAACAGGCCAACAAAAATATATTTATAACCATTGTTTCTGGTCATAGTTCAGTCACAAGTTGGCACAAATACACGTTTATAATGACACAAAATTGCCTCTAAAGGTGAGATTTGGGGGTAATTTAGGTCATTGTGTGTAGTTAAAGGTCACTTGATTGTTTATTGTGATGGGGGAAATGGGTTTTGGCCAGTTAACTTTCCTGTGATTTAATTAATATGTGAAGACAATTAACTTCCCTGCGATTTAATATAAGACTTAAATAATTTTGTATGTGTTTTTTGGGGGTTATTTATAGTAATTTAAAATCAACAATATTCATGGTTATTTTATTTTTTTGGTGATTGTTCTTTTTTCTGTTTAATTTCGTCATTTTTCGTATGTTATCGTTTCCTGTGGGTTTTATATTTACGTTTTTGTGTTTAGTTCCCGTTTTCATTGGTTGTTTTTATTTTATTTTACTCTCTCTCTCTCTCTCTCTCTCTCTCTCTCTTTTATTCGTTATTTTGCTTCTTTCTTTTTCTTCCTCGTCTAACCTTTTTTTCTTCGTATTTCCTCTACCCTCCTGCCCTGTCTCCTCCTCTTCTCCCCATATCTTTCCTGTGCTATTCTTCTTCTTCCTTCCTTCCTTCCTTCATTCCTTCTTCCTCTTCCTTCCTTCCTTCCTTCCTTCCTTCCTTCCACCTCTCTTATCTTCCCTTCCCCACTCCTCCTTCTCCTCCACACTGCCAATTACCCTCGTGTTCTCATTTCTTCACAAGTTTTCATTACATTTTGGTCCAGCAGGTAATGTGTTCCCCAAGGGGTAATTCTTCCCCTCCTTCCCTCTTCCTTTCCCCTTCCCTCTCTCCCTCTCCTTCCCTCTTCCCCTCCTTATTTACTTTGTGGAGAGTGGTCATGGAGATGGGGGGAGGGATGAAGGGGAAGGAGAGATAGTGAAGGAGGAAGGGTGCGGGAGGAAGAAGAGGAGGCAACAAGGGAGAAGGAGAGAGAGAGAGAGAAGAGAGAAGAGAAGAGACTCCCACCAGACTTTGTTTTGCCTCGGCCAGATATTGTTTCGTCACGGTCAAATCGCAATTAGGAATCGATTACAAGGAGCCGCTTTCAGGAGGTTTTCTCTCTGCCGCCAAGAGTGCGTGGGTTCGATATCTCTGTGCCTCGCCTCCGAATTGTTAACAGCACGCACTACCCCCAAAACCATAACAGCACCAGCAGCAAACAACAACAGCACTGCTACACCCCCGACCACGCCCGAGCACTCTGAGGCTGTGGTAGAGACGTCTTTGTAATGCGGCAACATCTACCACAGATACCGTCAGATCCACATTTTCAGACCCTAGATACTCTATATGCCTACCACCACTCAGGTCGTCAGCCAGCACCACACCAGGTCGTCAGCCAGCACCACACCAGGTCGTTAGTCACCCAGATCGTTAGTCAGCACCACACCCAGGTCGTTAGTCAGCACCACACCAGGTCGTTAGTCAACACCACATTTAGGTCGTCAGCCAGCACCACACCCAGGTTGTTAGTCAGCACCACACTCAGGTCGTCCGCAGCACCACACCCAGGTTGTTAGTCAGCACCACACTCAGGTCGTCAGCCAGCACCACACCCAGGTCGTTAGTCAGCACCACTCAGTGTGTCGGCACACACTCAGGTCGTTATCAGCACCACCTCAGGTCGTCAGCCAGCACCACACAGGTCGTTAGTCAGCACCACACTCAGGTCGTCAGCCAGCACCACACTCAGGTCGTTAGACACCACCTCAGGTCGTCAGCCAACCACCCCAGGTCGTTAGTCAGCACCACAGGTCGTTAGTCAGCACCACACTCAGGTCGTTAGTCAGCACCCTCAGGTCGTTAGTCAGCACCACACTCAGGTCGTCAGCCAGCACCACACTCAGGTCGTTAGTCAGCACCACACCCAGGTCGTTAGTCAGCACCACACTCAGGTCGTCAGCTAGCACCACACTCAGGTCGTTAGTCAGCACCACACTCAGGTCGTCAGCCAGCACCACCCAGGTCGTTAGTCAGCACCACACCCAGGTCGTTAGTCAGCACCACCTCAGGTCGTCGGCTGCACCACACTCAGGTCGTTAGTCAGCTACACTCAGGTCGTCAGCCAGCACCACCAGGTCGTCAGCTAGCACCACATTTAGGTCGTCAGCCAGCACCACACTCAGGTCGTCAGCCAGCACCCTCAGGTCGTTAGTCAGCACCACACTCAGGTCGTCAGCCAGCACCACTCAGGTACTTCCAGATCCTCAGTCACACTTTGGGAACCATAGGTTTGAGCCGGTCTGTGTCAGGGCGGGGTGAGGAGGGCAGGCAGGGGGGTGAGCAGCGGGGGCAGGGGTGGGAGTGGGGTGGGGTGGGGTAGGATGGGAGGTGTGGGGGCTGGGAGGGTCCTAGGGAGGCTTGTGTATGGATAGTGACAACCATGACAGTGACAGAGGACTCGTAGTGCCACTAATTAGGCTGTCAGGGACCCACACTTAGGGGCCCTGGCACCTTAAGGAGTTCTCCAGTCCTCAGGTAAGCAGTGGTCGCCCGGTCAGCCACTCAATCAATGGCATAATTCACCTCGTAATTCAGGGGGACCCTTACAGGTCCTCACGCACGGGAGGGGACCCTTATCCCCCACCACACCCCTCCCCACCCCGCCCCGCCCCTGATCATGACTCGAGAGCTATAACACCCAGGAGGGAGTCTCCTCCCTAATCAAATAGTGGGAGTCTGAGGGATTACTCCGCCGTGGGATTGGCTGGCGACGTGCAGAGACTCAACCTTCCCGTCGACTTCCTCCGTCTGTTTCTCCACACGTCGAGTTGGTAATATCAGCTGTCTGTGGGGGGGGGAGGCTAGTAGGTGAAGGGGGAGGAAGGAGGGCCCAACTTATTGCTGAAAATTTATGCTAGTCTTGCCATTCTTTCTGGTATTCGTACGAGTTCTTCTGCCTTTCGTTTCATCAAGGAGCTTCGGTAATCTATTTCCTATTGCCACCGGGCTGTAAAATTTACGAGTGTGCCAACGTTGGGAGGTGAATCATCGTGAAAGCAATAACAATTACCTCCAGTACTACTCGAAGCTGGCGACGCCCTGGAGGCCAATAAAACCGAGAGAACAAAAGCAGCCGCCTGTCACCAGCTGCCGAGGAGGGAGGGAAGGAGGGAGGGGTAAGTATATCAGGTGGAGGGGCTATGGAGGGTGTTGTTGTCAATTACGTCACAGAAACAGCTGATTACCCGAGGAATACTACTGGGTCAAGGAGGGAGGAGAGGGAGGGAAGGGAGGGAGGGAGGGAAGGGAGGTAGGGAGGGAAGGGGGTGGATTCCTCCCTCACGTATGACTAGTTGCGCTACACAGGTGGGCAGCGACAGGTCAAGGCACACACATCACCCTCCCTCACTACCCTCCCTTACTGCTCTCCCTCACTACCCTCCCTTACTACTCTCCCTCACTACCCTCCCTTACTACTCTCCCTCACTGCTCTCCCTCACTACCCTCCCTCACTATTCTCCCTCACTACCCTCCCCCACTACCCTCCCTCACTAACCTCCCTCCCTAACCTCCCTCACCACTCTCCATCATTACCCTCCTCACCTCTCTCCCTCACTACTCTCCCTTACTTCTCTCCCTCACTGCCCTCCCTTACTACTCTTCCTCACTACCCTCCCTCACCACCCATTCTTCCTCACAACGCACCACCCCCTCCCTCCCTCACACACACACACACACACACACACACACACATACACACACACACACTATGACGTAATATACAGTGCCACTCTTCTCGTACACACTCGGCACTACACTGGCACCGTCTGGGAAGTGTGTCAGTCACTGTTCGCTCTATTTTGGTCACTATTCCTATGCCTGTGTGTGGGCGTCTCTCCCTCACGTGTGTTTTATCAAGTCAAATTTTTAAGTGGTGTTTTTTCATAAGTGCGTGAAAAGTGTTCGTTTAAGTGGTGTTATATATAAGTGTACAGATTCTTAAGTGGATGAAGTGTTCGTTTAAGTGGTGTTATATATAAGAGTCTGAAAAGTGTTCGTTTAAGTGGGTTTTTTTAAGTTTTGGATTCATAAGTGAGTGATAGGTGTTCCCTAAAGTGGTGTTTTTTTAAGTGTACAGATTCGTAAGTACGTGATAAGTGTTCGATTATGTAATACCTTTTTTAGTGTTTGAACTCGTAAGTGTGTGATAAATGTTCGTTTAAGTGATGTTTTTATAAGCGTTTGGATTTGTAAGTGCGTGAAAGGTGTTCGTTGATGCACGATAATTTAAGAACTTTTCGACATTCTCTGTGTAAATTATTCTCGCGTATCAAATAATCGCCTTTGATTCTGCGTTTTGAAAGTGTTCGAATTTGTGTTTAAACTGTTTGTCTGTTTAATGTGTACGAGTTTTTTTTTAAAGTGTTCGAATCTTTGGTTTGTTTCTATAAATTGTTCGAGTATGTACTGTACGTTCGGAATAATGTATGTATGTTTGCATGTATGTGTGAGCTATGGTGTAATGATTAGCATGCTCGCCTCGCAAGCGAGCGAACCCGGGTTCAATCCCCGGGCAGGGTGAAACTATGGGTAAGTTTCTTTACGCCATTTGCCTCTGTCTATCCGGCAGTAATTGGGAACCTGGATGTTAATCGATTTGTGGATCGTGTTCCGGGGTAATGGTTAGCCAGTGCAGTTGGCGAGTTGTCCGGTCTTCTCGGACTATTCCTTGACACTGGGTCGTGCAGCTCGTTAACTCAGGGTGTGGTTGTTGTGTTAGCGACAGCTTCTACACCTTAAACAAATTCACGCCTTGGTGGCCCTTGGGCCGGCCATCCTCGTTACACGAGAGGCAACCTGTATGTATGTATGTGTGTATGTATGTATGTATTTATGTACATATGTATGTATGCGTATTATGTATTTTGAGTCTCGAAACTCCTGTGATTGGCTATTTCTTGCGAGGTATAATCTATGAAAGATCTGTGATTGGTTGTTCGATTTACCACGAATCATGAAGTGAATATCCAAAGTTAAAAAAAAGTCTCTCATTGGTCGTGCCATAATCCATGAATCAGCCAATCAATGAATTCCAATTAAAAACACTCCTCTCATTGGTCGTTCGGTAATCCACCAATCACAGTAGGCTTCGGTTGATCATTTTGTGAGAAAGATTTTGAAAATGTTTGTGATTGGCTCCATAGATTGACCACAAACGGCTCTGATTGGTCAAGCAGGTATGACTAGCTAATCCATCAAGCCGTAAATTATTCAAGAAACTTCCTATAATGGTCTAAACTGGTTGAAACCCTCTATGGTGGTCTAAACTGCCTAAAGTGTCTAAACTGCTAACAATCACTACTCATTGTTATAGAGAATACAACCTTGGTGGGGGATGGCATTCGTGTATGTCATAATCACCATCCCTCAGATATGTGGAGTGGTGGGCCGTGGTCTCCAACCCTCAGATCTGTAGATACAAAACGACTATGACTGTTCCCTCGTCCTCCCGGTGCCACAACATGACTATAATTTGTCCTTCGGGAGGCCAATGATCACAAAACAACTCGTGAGTGGTCGTTTAGTCCGCCAATGGCCTCTAGGCGGGTATGATTGGTCGTTAGGTCGTACGATAGATGTAGGTGTTTGTTTACAATAGCTGAATACTTTAAGAGGCTCGTGGGTCTCTAGGCTACCTGTACTAACTGCTTATATTATTAAACTTGTAAGAGGAAGGTGTCTCTTACTCCAAGGTGCAGACTAACGTTGACGACCACAGTGAGTGAAACACGACGCTGGGGTGACACACTGACACCCCCATCCCCAGGCCACCGTCTTCAGGCTACACCCCTCGAGTGTTCCCTACAGATCATTTCGTTCCCTGGGTTATCGCGATTGAATATTTACTTGGTGGTTTACGAGTCACAGTTAAGGCGGGGTAAGATGTTCCAGAGGGGCGTGGGCAGCATCCACTTCAAGAACCCCTTACGGTACCCCTTCACGGACGCCCGGCTCCTGGAGGATGTGCTGGACATAATGAACGGCGGCCCTCAGCAGCCCCAAGAGAGCAAGACCAAAGCCAACTCCAACTGGGATAAAGTCGCGAGTGAAGTGAGGGGCAGAGACCCCTCCTCCGACACCACCAGCACCAGCGACGATGACGAGGCGGCCGGCAGAAGGTGTCGACGACGAAGGAGGGCCCGGGCCAGACCCAGGACCAAGGCCGAGGCTCTCATCTCTGAACCTATTGACCCTCTTGTGTCTGTGGCAGTTCTCCGTCGTGCAGGTCAGTACCCTCCCCATCAAGTACTACTGCAGGTCTGTACCCTCCCTACCAGGTACTACTGCAGGTCAGTACCTACACCCAAGGTACTACTGCAGGTCAGTACCCTCCCTACCAGGTACTACTGCAGGTCAATACCTACACCCCAGGTACTACTGCAGGTCAGTACCTACACCCCAGGTACTACTGCAGGTCAGTACCTACACCCCAGGCACTACTGCAGGTCAGTACCTACACCCAAGGTACAGCACTCACACCCCAGGCACCACTGCAGGTCAGCACCTCCACACCACAGGCCATCAAAAGTGGGTCAGTACTCACACCCCAGGTACTACTGCAGGTCGTTCTGGCACCCCAGGTACTCACTGCAGGTCAGCACTCTGGCTAATCTCCCCAGGCACTACTGCAGGTCAGGCACTCACACCCCAGGTACTACTGCAGGTCAGCACTCACACCCCAGGTACACTGCAGGCAGGCCAGGCACCCACACCACAGGTACTACTGCAGGTCAGTACCACACCCCAGGTAATTACTGGCAGGTCAGCACCACAATCTCAGGCACTACTGCAGGCTGGGCACTACACCCAGGTACTACTGCAGGGCACACCCCAGGCTCACTGCAGGTCAGTACCACACCCCAGGTACTACTGCAGGTCAGTACCTACACCCCAGGTACTACTGCAGGTCAGTACCTACACCCCAGGTACTACTGCAGGTCAGTACCTACACCCCAGGTACTACTGCAGGTCAGTACCTACACCCCAGGTACTACTGCAGGTCAGTACCTACACCCCAGGTACTACTGCAGGTCAGTACCTACACCCCAGGTACTCGAGACAAAGGAGGTAAATAGGTCAACGTGGCACTGGTGGTTCTTGCTATTGGACGTGACACTCACCAGGGGAGGTGACCGGTAATTACACTCGCCAGACGAAAGTTGGTTGTGGTCAACTGAGACTACTGGCCCGGCTCAGTAGGCGTCGTGTTGTGTCGTAGGTGAACAGCTCATTACTTAGGATCACCTGAAATATTGTCCACCCCCCCCCCCCAACTTATTTCACCTGATGATTAAACACCTTAACGCTACTTGTACCTTACGTTACATTACGTTACGTTACATTACGTTACGCTACGTTACGCTACATTACGTTACATTACGTTACGTTACGTTACGTTAGAATAGGTTGGGTTAAGTTAGGTTAGCATTGGCTCAGATTAAGTTACGTTTAGCCAGGTTAAATTTAGGTTAGGTTACGTTAACATAAGGTTAGGATATATTAAGTTAACATTAGGGTGTTAATCATCAGGTGAGATAAACTGGAGTGCCTATCTTACACCAGTATTTATAGTCGTTTATAACTGACGTGTAGAAAAAAGTTTGTTATAGTAAACATTCTAATAAAGTTTACCAAGATGTATAGCAGAATTTGACAGGTAATAAAGGTTTAGTAAATAACAAAGAAAATAATAAAAATACCCAACAGACGAATTCAACGTTAAATGTTTATGAAAGACAAATATATAAATCTGTATGACTGACACCTGGGATTGTTTTTGATGACATAATATATGACGTCATTAAATAAACACATGACGTCATACACGTAGCAGATATATACAGGGTCATAAAAAAATAATGATTAAATACTAAAATCTAGATATTATTTTCCGACCATCCAGTATATAGATCTTCCTTTAGTGAACAATAACGAAACAAAATAAAACAACAAAAATATAAGACCAGGAAAATCTGTCTGTATAAGCGACGTTTATAAGGCCGTTTGTATGTTGATAAACAGCGGATAGGCGTAATTAAAGTGTGCTGTGTCAGGGTTTGTTTACCGAGGTGCTGGTTGGTTGTGTCTTGGCCAATCGGCGTCAGTGTTGGGGTTAGTGGGGGTCAGGTCAACCGATTGGCCAGGCAGGGCCAGTTGTAGATCTGTGTGTATGTGTGTGTGTGTGTGTGTGTACAATCAAAGACAAAAGTCGTGTCGCGGTTTTGTCCGAAGATTAAATATAACTCGTGAAACATTATGAGCCCCCTACCACAAGGCAGAGCGCACCAATAGTTTGAGCCCTTGGGCAAATGTTTTCACCAAATTTCACAACAGAACTTTTATCTTTCATTGTACACCTGTGGTGTAATGGTCAGCATGCTCGCCTCGCAAGCGAGTGGACCTGGGTTCAATACCTGGGCAGGGTGAAACTATGGGCAAGTTTCTTTACGCCATTTGCCTTTGTCTCTCCGGGGTAATGGTCAGCCAGTGCAGTTGGCGAGTTGTCCGGTCTTCTCGGACTATTCCTTGACACTGGGTCATGCCGCTCGTTAACTCAGGGTGTGGTTGTTGTGTTGGCGACAGCTTCTACACCTTAAACAAATTCACGCCTTGGTGGCCCTTGGGCCGGCCATCATCGTTACACGAGGGGCAACCATTATTATGTGTGTGGTAAGGTTAAGTACAGCCCTCCTCATAAGACAGAACCTTCGTGACACGGTAGTTACCTGAGAATTACTACACCTGTACTTAACACCTCTCTCTCTCTACTTGAATTCAAGATATATTTTTAAGAACATTTCTGATTCTATTTCTGATTCTTACATACATACACACACACACACACACACACACACACACACACACACACACAAAGTTGGGTCATTAGACTCGGCTTAAACATGAAGGGTACTGGTCAACTCCCTCCAGGCCAACAATACCTCTAACAGCCACTTAACTAAGTGAGGAGTCATCTTAAGTGTTCTCTCTCTCTCTCTCACCGGTATATGCATTATATTATTATAATTTCGGGTGGACATAATTACTATGATAATTATACCAATAATCTCCCCCAGAATAATTACATAATCTTAATGACCCTTGAGTACAAGTAAACTAACATAAGTACTCGTAAACTACCCCTGAGTATATTAGTAAACTAACTTAAGTACTCGTAAACTACCCCTGTGTACTAGTAAACTGTCTTGAGTACTTGTAAACTATATTGAGAACTAATAAACTATTTTGAGTACCAGTCAACTTTCCTGAGTACTAGTTAACTATCTTGAGTACCAATAAAATACCTTGAGATGGGAAGGGGAGATAGGTGATGGGATGCGGGGGTGATGGGAAGGGATGATGGGGTGATGGGAAGGAGAGATGGGGTGATGGGAAGGGATGATGGGGTGATGGGAAGGAGAGATGGGGTGATGGGAAGGGATGATGGGGTGATGGGAAGGAGAGACGGGGTGATGGGAAGGAGAGACGGGGTGATGGGACGAGAGATGGGTGATGGGAAGGAGATGGTGATGGGAAGGAGAGATGGGTGATGGGAAGGATGATGGGGTGATAAGGAGAGAGATGGGTGATGGAAGGAATATGTGTGATGGGGGTTGGAGATAAGATGGGAAGGTCAAATGTTTGCCTGTGTGGTGGTGTAAACAAAACTATATTGACCCACAACCTGACGACTACTCTCCCTGGCCTCTCTTGTTTGCCTTTGTTTGTTGTTTGACTTACTTGTTTGGCTCTTTTGTTTATTGACTTGTTTGCCTTTTTTGTCTTTGTTTATTATATATTGTCTAACTTGTTATCTATTGTTTGTTGTTTGTCTTTCTCTTATTGTTTGTCTTATTTGTTTCCCTTGTTTGTCTTGTTTACTTTGTTATTTGTCTCAACTTTTTGCTTGTTTTTAAATTTTTGTTTGTTGTTTGTCTTAGTTCTTTGTTTTTGTTTGTTTTTTATTTGTGTTTGTGTCTTGTTTGTTGCTTGTTTGTGTTAGTTGTTTACCTTATCCCATTGTTTACTTTAGCTCATTGTTTACAAGATATTTTCAGCCTAATTTATTTTCTTGTTTGTTTATCGTCTGTTTTTCTCTGTTTGTTTGTGGTAAATTCTCCTGACATGCCAGTGTGTTTACCTTTCTTACCTGTGTGTGTGTGTGTGTGTGTGTGTGTGTGTGTGTGTGTGTGTGTGTGTGTGTGTGTGTGTGTTGGGGTGAAGACTGTGATGGGGTGAAGACAGTGGTGGGGTGAAGACGGTGATGGGGGTAGAGACAGTGATGGGGTGAAACAGTGGTGGGGTGAAACAGTGATGGGGAGAAGACAGTGATGGGAGAAGACAGATGAGGTGAAGACAGTGATGGGGTGAAGACGGTGATGGGGTGAAGACGGTGATGGGGTGAAGACGGTGATGGGGTGAAGACAGTGATGGTGAAGACGGTGATGGGTTGAAGGCGGTGATGGGTGAAGACAGTGATGGGGTGAAGACTGATGGGGAAAGATAGTGATGGGGTGAAGACAGTGATGGGGTGAAGACAGTGATGGGTGAAGACAGCGATGTGGTGAAGACAGTGATGGGGTGAAGACGGAGAGGGGTTGAAACAGAAGCGATGTGGTGAAGACAGTGATGGGGTGATGGGGTGAAGACAGTGATGGGGTAAGACAGTGAAGAGTGATGTGAAGACGGTGATGGTGAAGACGGTGATGGGGTGAAGACAGTGATAGGGTGAAGGCAGTGATGGGGTGAAGACATATGGGTGAAGACAGTGATAGGGGTGAAGGGTGAAAGATGGGGTGAAGACGGTGATGGGGTGAAGACAGTGATGGGGTGAAGGCAGTGATGGGGTGAAGACGGTGATGGGGTGAAGACAGGATAGGGGTGAAGGCAGTGATGGGGTGAAGACGGTGATGGGGTGAAGACAGTGATGGGGTGATAAGTGAAGATGTGATGGGGTGAAGACCGTGATAGGGTGATGGGTGAAGACGGTGATGGGGTGAAGACGGTGATGGGGTGAAGACAGTGATGGGGTGAAGACAGTGATGTGGTGAAGACCGTGATAGGTGATGGGTGAAGACGGTGATGGGGTGAAGACGGTGATGGGGTGAAGACAGGTGATAGGGGTGAAGACAGTGATGTGGGGTGAAGACAGTGATGGGGTGAAGACAGTGATAGGGTGAAGGCAGTGATGGGGTGAAGACGGTGATGGGGTGAAGACAGTGATGGGGTGATGGGGTGAAGACAGTGATGGGGTGAAGACAGTGATGGGGTGAAGACAGTGATAGGGTGAAGGCAGGATGGGGTGAGGCAGTGATGGGGTGATGGGTGAAGACAGGATGGGGTGAAGGCAGTGAAGGGTGAAGGCAGTGATGGGGTGATGGGTGAAGACAGTGATGGGGTGAAGACGGTGATGGGGTGAAGACAGCGATGGGGTGAAGACAGTGATGGGGTGAAGACAGTGATGGGTGAAGACAGATGTGAAGAAGACAGTGATGGGGTGAAGACGGTGATGGGGTGAAGACAGCGATGGGGTGAAGACAGCGATGGTGAAGACAGTGATGGAGTGAAGAGGTGAGGGTTGAAAGACAGTGATGGGGTGAAGATGAAAGTGGGGTGAAGACGGTGATGGGGTGAAACAGCGATGGGGTGAAGACAGGATGGTGAAGACAGTGATGGGGTGAAAGACGGTGAGGAGTTGAAGACAGCGATGGGTGAAGAGACAGGATAGGGTGAAGGCAGTGATGGGGTGATGGGTGAAGACAGTGATGGGGAAGACGGTGAGGGTTGAAGACAGTGATGGGGGTGAAGACAGTGATGGGGTGAAGACAGCGATGTGGTGAAGACAGTGATGGGGTGAAGACGGTGATGGGGTGAGACGGTGATGGAGGAAGACAGTGATGGGGTGAAGACGGTGATGGGGTGAAGACAGCGATGGGGTGAAGACACATGTGGTGAAGACAGTGATGGGGTGAAGACGGTGAGGGTTGAAGACAGCAGATGGGGTGAAGACAGTGATAGGGGTGAAGGAAGAGGGTGATGGGGTGAAGACAGTGATGGGGTGAAGACAGCGATGTGGTGAAAACAGGATAGGGTGATGGGGTGAAGACGGTGATGGGGTGAAGACAGTGATGGGGTGAAGGCAGATGGGGTGATGGGGTGAAGACAGTGATGGGGAAGACTGATGGGTTGAAGACAGCGATGTGGTGAAGACAGTGATGGGGTGATGGGGTGAAGACAGCGATGTGGTGAAGACAGTGATGGGGGATGATTGAAGACAGTGATGGGGTGAAGGGATGATGGGGGGATGGGGAAGACAGTGATGGGGTGAAGACGGTGATGGGGTAAAGACAGCGATGTGGTGATGGGGTGAAGACGGTGATGGGGTGAAGACAGTGATGGGGTGAAGGCAGTGATGGGGTGATGGGGTGAAGAGGTGATGGGGTGAAGACGGTGATGGGTAAAGAGACAGTGATGGGGTGAAGACGGTGATGGGGTAAAGACAGTGATAGGGATGGGGTGAAGATTGAACAGATGGTGATGGGGTGAAGACGGTGATGGGGTGAAGACGGTGATGGGGTGAAGACTGATTGGTAAACAGTGATAAGAGGGGGTGAAGACTGATGATTGAAGTGAAGACGGTGATGAGGCTAAAGACGGTGATGGGGTAAAGGAACACTGGGTGATGGGGTGAAGACGGTGATGGGAAAAGATATGATGATGGATGTAAAGGAAATTTAAGTGATGGGGTGAAGACGGTGATAAAAGGTGATGTGAGGTAAAGGATACAGTGGATTGATGGGGTGAAGACTATGATGGGGTAAAGACAAGAGTGAAGGATTGAAAGCGAGTGATAAGACGTAAAGGAAGAGTGAAGTCG